>NC_141030.1:9005000-9282500 GCF_052040795.2 Danio rerio | reverse complement strand
CAAAATGCAGAAGCACTGCACTGTTTATGAAAGATTGAGTTTGATTTGGGGCTTGGTTTATTTTTTAATGGTGCACAAGTGTGTTTACATACTAAATGCAAGAACCCAGAGGAAAATCTGTGATTATACACATCTGACAAAAGTCTTGTCGCCTGTCCAAGTTTTAGGAACAACAAATAATAACATGACTTCTTGTTGATCATTTGGTATCAGAAGTGGCTATATGAAAGGCAAAGACCTCTAGATTATGCTTATTTTATCAAAATAAAATATGATCCTTCCTTGATTTTAAATTATTTAATTAGTACAGTAAGGTCTTTGCTTAGAGAAAAGTCTTGTCACTTAACAGAAATAATGTACGGCATAGAATATAAAGTCATGCTGCGGTGTAAAAAGAATAAATATTGTGTATTGTGACTCCCATGAGCTTGGAGAACTGCATCCATACATCACAGTGACTCAGATAACTCCTTAATACAGTCATCTGGAATAGCAAAGAAAGCATTCATGCAGGACTCCCAGAGTTCATCAAGATTCTTTCCCCGTTCATCTTACCCCAGGCATGCTCATTAACGTTCATATCTGGTGACTGGGCTGGCCAATCCTGTGGTACGATGACTTGCTTTGCTTTCAGGAACATCGATGTGGAGGCTGAAGTATGAGAAGGTGCGCTATCCTGCTGAAGAATTTGCCCTCCTGTGGTTTGTAATGTAATGGGCAGCACAAATGTCTTGATACCTCAGGCTGTTGATGTTGCCATCCACTCTGCAGATCTCTTGGATGCCCCATACTGAATGTAACCCCAAACCATGATTTTTCCTTCACCAAACTTCACTGATTTGTGTGAGAATCTTGGGTCCATGCAGGTTTCAATAGGTCTTCTGCAGTATTCGTGATGATTGGGATGCAGTTCAACAGATGATTCATATGAAAGGTCTACCTTCTGCCACTTTTTCAAATGATCAACTAAAAGTCAAGTTGTTATTTGTTGCTCTTACAACTGGGATCGACAACAAGACTTTTGTCAGGTAATGTATTTCAGAAACCACATTTAAATATTGCAAATATTGAATTGAACAAGTTTTACTCAAGTTCTTTGAAAATGACTGTTTAAAAACGGTCAACATTTTTGGAAAATGACGAATTCAAAACACCTTTACTCTGAAGTTTTAATGTAATAAATAAGTGTAAGTGAAATGGTAAGCACAGTAAGGACATGTCATGGCGCTACATATGCTAGTGGAAATTAACAGTGCTTTAAAATGTCTTTGAATCTGCTGTTCATGAAAGAGTGGGAAAGTGAAAAATAGTTTTAACACTAATTTCCCCTTTTAGTATTAGCCCGGGCTGATCTTCTGAACTCACCATCACAAAGGTGCCGTTCCATATGTTTGTGGTGACGTTGATGTAATAATCGCTCTTCTGGTCCAGGTCCTTTAGCGTACACTGCACTGCGCGACATGAGGCCGTCCTGCAGTTCTGTGGATGGTCAACAGATGATGAACACAGCTACGGCTCTGAGGATGGAAATTTCTAGACATCCTGTTATTTGTAATCATGAGACGGGATTAGTCAACAACCTAATGGAGATCTGATTAAAAACACTATCACACAAATCATTTCATACTTCATCCATTAGCGCTTCCTGCATGCGTCATGATCAATAACATCCAGCCAAAGCTAATGTTTTGGACTGACCAGTTCATCTGTTCCTCTGAAGCTCTCCTCAGTAAATCGGGCTGAATGAGGTTTTACACTGATCTTCAGAGGGTCGATCAGATCGTTGTCTTTACAGAGGATTTTGTCCGCCTGAGAAAGGAAATGTTATTGTCAAATAAATATCAGCTGCATGTTTATGTTTGTTTGTATTATGATTGTAAAACTGGTAATGTGTACATGAAATTTTGCTGCTAGTGTTATAGTGCCAATTTTAGTTTCCCTAAACTGGACAATAATGTTTGAGTGTACACTCACCGGCCACTTTATTAGGTACACCTTACTAGGACTGGTCCAACCCAACCCTTTTGCCTTCAGAACTGCCTTAATCCTTCGAGGCATAGACTCAATGTACTGTAAATATTCCTCAGAGATTTTGCTCCATATTGACATGATAGCATCACGCAGTTGCTGCAGATTTGTTGGCTGCACATCCATGATGCGACTCTCCCGGTCCACCACATCCCAAAGGTGCTCTTTTGGATTGAGTTCTGGTGACTGTGGAGGCCATTTGAGTACAGTGAACTCATTGTCATGTTCACAAAACCAGTTTGAGATGATTCTCAAATGACTTTATGAAATGGTGCGTTCTACTACTGGAAGTAGACATCAGAAGATGGGTACACTGTGGTCATAAAGGGATGGACATGGTCAGCAACAATACTCAGGTGGGCTGTGGTGTTGACATGATCCTCAGTTGGTACTAAAGGGCCCATAGTGTGCCAAGAAAATATCCCCCAAACCATTACACCACCGCCACCAGCCTGAACTGCTGATACAAGGCAGGATGGATCCATGCTTTCATGTTGTTGATTGCAAATTCTGACCCTACCATCTGAATGTCGCAGCAGAAATCGAAACTCATCATACCAGGGAACATGTTTCCAATCTTCTTTTGTCCAATTTTGGTGAGCCTGAGTGAATTGTAGCCTCAGTTTCCTGTTCTTAGCTGACAGGAGTGGCACCTGGTGTGGTCTTCTGCTGCTGTAGTCTATCCACCTCAAGGTTAATATGGCGAATTAAGCCCCGCCTTTTAGTACAGGAGCCAATCAGCGATCGCTATAGAATAACAATTCTTGGGGGAAGGGGCTTGGACCAGATGTGAGTTTCTTCATACTTTGTGTGATACGAACATTTAGAAATGAAACTAAATAGACAGTTATTGTATAATTTAATTGGTCATTGATAATATGAAATGTAATCGTAAGCTTGGAAAGTAGTTTTGGAGAATTTGATGTTTCCCCATATAGACAGAATGCCCGAGCATACTGCCCGAGAGGCATTTCAAAGATGGCCGTGCCTTAAAGGAACTTTGATACCTCGGTTGTAACGAGTGGTTATTTAAGTTACTCCTGCCTTTCTAAGAGCTGGAACCAGTCTGGCCATTCTCCTCTGACCTTTGGCATCAACAAGGCACTTGCGCCCACAGAACTGCCACTCACTGGATATTTTCTCTTTTTCGGACCATTCTCTGTAAACCCTAGATAGGGTTGTGCGTGAAAATCCTAGTAGTTCAGCATTTTCTAAAATACTCAGAACAGCCCTTCGGCACCAACAAACATGCCACCTTTCTTCCCCATTTTGATGCTGGGATTGAACTGCAGCAGATCATCTTGACCGTGTCTACATGCCTAAAGCCATTGAGTTGCAGCCTTGTGATTGGCTGGTTAGAAATTAGCATTAACTAGCAGTTGGAAAGGTGTACCTTATAAAGTGGCCTGCCAGTGTATATTGATGTTGGAATGTGTTATTGTTTCACTATAGTTGAACTGAGTTGCTCACAGGTGATGTTTTAATCCTGCTTGTATACAGGAGAGGATTTCCAGCTCTCGTGTTGTTGGGAAGCGAGATATTGAGGTAAACCAGACTGACCGGGACAGTTCCTGTAGAAACCTGTGGTAACATACACACACACTCATGTTTGGCTGGATTATTACATTGAGCTTCATTTTCAAAGTGAGCCAACAGGTGGTGGTAGAGAACCATCTGAAAAGTTTATTTTCACCTTTAGATTAAAGTTAAAATCGGGCCCAATGTCCTTGTAGTTCTGCACTGTGGTGAGGAAGTTGTTGTCTTTTTCAAGTAAATAAACGTCTATGTTTGATTCTCTGAGGAAATGAAAGTATAAGAAAGATATTAATCGAAAACGTATAGCTTAGTCCAGCGTTGTGATTTTTTTAAAATTCTAATATTTTTGTTAAAAAGTTCTTTCTTTCTTTCTTTCTTTCTTTCTTTCTTTCTTTCTTTCTTTCTTTCTTTCTTTCTTTCTTCTTTGCATGGAATAACAGTTTTTAAATTTTTTGGAACAATTCATAGTCAACATTATTAGCCCCATTATCTCTGTTATCCAATAACTTGCCTTGAAAATAAACTAATAATAAAGCTAAAGAAAATAAAATTTTAAATTGCTCTCTTTCTTGCAAAAATAACTAGTACAATAGTATGTGCCATCATCATGGTGAATAAAAAATAAATTAATTATAAATTAGTTATGAAATCTATTATCTTTAAAAAGATGTTGGAAAAAAGTGTTTACACAGAATAGAAATATAATATTCATGCCAACTACAATGTTCATATCAAATACAACATGCCAACACTTTCTAACCAATCACTGTTATTTTCATGTTTTCTTTATTAATTTTAGCGTTGATTATTAATCATTTATACTATATACATACATACATACATACATACATACATACATATATATATATATATATATATATATATATATATATATATATATATATATATATATATATATATATATTTATTTATTTATTATATATATATAATTTAAATAAAATGTCATTTAAAATGAAATTTTTTCTCAAGAAACATCTCATTTATCGGTCATATTTGTGCATATCAATTCAATCAATTAGTATATATATATATATATATATATATATATATTTATCAATAAACATTTAAAAAGAAAAACATCTATTTGAAAAAAGGGTTAATCAAAATGAACGTATTTCTTCTCAAAGCATCCCTGCTTACTAAAAAATTAAATAAAAAGATAAATAAAGATGATGTTTCATGAATATATTTTGTACATTCTCTACTGTAAATATATCAAAACTATTTTTGATTGATATTGTGCATTGCTGAGATCTTTAAATGTGATTTTCTCTTTTTTTTGAAGCATCAGATTCGTATACAAATAGCTACAGCTGAAGTCAGAATTATTAGCCCTCCTTTGAATTTTGTTTTCTTTTGTAAATATTTCCCAAATGATGTTTAACAGAGGAAATTTTCACAGTATGTCTGATAATATTTTTTCTTTTGGAAAAAGTCTTATTTGTTTTATTTCGGCTAGAATAAAAGCAGTTTTTAATTTTAAAAAAGCATTTTAAGGTCAATATTATTAGCCCCTTTAAGATACATATTTATTTCAATAGTCTACAGAACAAACCATCGTTATACAATAACTTGCCTAACTACCCTAACCAGCCTAGTTAACTTTATTAACCTAGTTAAGCCTTTAAATGTCACTTTAAGCTGTATAGAAGTGTCTTGAAAATATCAAGTAAATTTATATATATAATATTATTTACTGCAAATATAAAATAAATCAATTATTAGAGTTATTAAAACTATTATGTTTAGAAATGTGCTGAAATAATCTTCTCTACGTCAAATAGAAATTAGGAAAAAAAATAATTAGGGGGGCCAATAATTCAGGTACTCTAATGATTCTGACTTCAACTGTATATCTCTGCAACACTTTGTCCTAACCTGACCAAGTATACATCAATGGGAAGCTTGGTTATTTAAATTTCAGATCATGCATAAATCTCATTTTCCGAAAATCAACACTGGTTGGCTAGTTTTGTGGTCCAGGGTCACATATAAGCATGTGGACAGCAACTACTATTACAGACTGTGTTTTGATCCAACGCAGCCAAGTGTTAATACCTTCATTTTCATGCACTTTCTGACAACACATCTAATCACGATCATTTATAAGGTCAACAGGCTAAAAGTAGATGGCTATTCTAACGCATTCAACTACATGAGCGTTTACTCGAAAGCTCAAACATTTTAGTTGCCATATTTAGCGCTATCAGTGTCACAATAATACACCATGGTATAACCCTGTGGTTCCTTTATACTATAAAATAATTCAATTCCACAGAATCGGTTTGTGTTAGGACAATATGAAGAAATAACTTATTTGTTTTTGCAAATTTAAGTGGATTGATCGTAAAACAAATAAACTGTCCCAAAAAAACCCTCAAGAATTGTGTTTTTTCAGCACGTTTTAAATTAGTAGCTTAAACAAACAGCAAACATTATGTTTTGAGTGTATGAAACCCCTACATTTGCGATTATCCAATGTAATTTGAGGGTTGGACTGTTGTAACCCTGTTCAAAAAACTAGCACATCTACATAGACTATGGGGAAAAAAAACAGCTGGCCAATCAGAATGAAGTATTTCTGTCAGGTGTTGTCTGACCTGCTGAGGATGATCTCAGAGTTGTACTGCACAGGAATGGAGATGGAGATCTTATTATCAGCAGGAGTTTCCTCTGTGCTGTCGCTGTAGCAAAAAGGAAGCAAACAAACACTGTTAAGCAGGATCATCTCTTCATATTTCACTAAACCTCTGCATCTTTCAAGTTTCTCATCATCTACTTTACTTCTAGCTGTTCTAGATCTACTACTATCTAGTTCTACTAGTTTCTTTTTTCTCTTGAACACAAAACAATGTATTTTGAAAAAAAAAGTTGCTATTAACATTCCTCACACTTTCTTTTGGCTTGCTTCCTGTCTTTATCAGACAATAGAAAGACAAAACGGAAGTCAATGGCTACCGGTTTCCAACACTCTTTGCACACTTCTTTTGGGGTCAACAGAAAAAAAGAAACTCATAAAGGTATGGAACCACTAGAGGGTGAGTAAATGGTAGGTACATTTTCAATTTCGGGTGATCTATCCCTTTAAGAGACTCTCACATACATGTATTAGCACTTTACAGTACCTTAAAGCTTCAAAGTCAACTTTGGCCTCTTTTTTAAGCTGATTCAGGTTAAAATCAAAATTGACCACAAATGTTGCCTGTGAAAAACAAGCAAAACCATTAGAATCATATGAGTCTGAAATTAATATTAAAGCTGATATGCTATACTGTAAGTGTGTCTCACCAGTTGGTCTGTCCTGAGGGCTGGATAACTCACTTGGCACATGAGAATATTTGATTCTTTTATTGGTGTGCACTTCACCTCTGTCCCCTCGACCTAGATAATCAGAAAGGAAATGGGTGATAGGAAGCTTTCTGCAACTTAATTGATTATTTATACAATATTAAACATTGTTCAGAAGCGTAAAAGTGCAGAAACGCTACAGTCTGTAGACGCCTACTGTTAAAAAAAGTTAACACAGATAATTATTACAGTTAATACAGACAATTATTAATGGATAATTTTGAGCTAATTTCATCTTCTCGATTTAAAATAGTTTTAGGGGCGGGATCAAAATCAGTGACTTATCGCGAATCTGCTAGTGGAGTGATGACGTGTCGGTTTCTCATTCGTATTCAAAGCGGAGTTTTCTTATCCTATGAGAAGAACCTGCTTCCTAATTATTCATGACTGCACGTGCTTTCTGAAGGCAAAGCAGACCTGCCAAGTGGTGATACCCAATGACTGGGTGATAAGCAAGGCAATACAGCAAGCACTATTTATCCTTTCATGAAGGGTCAAAATGTTATGTGTTTGTTTCTATTATTCACGGTGTTTGTTGCTGTTTTTCTCCTCGATGCTGTCAGGGCCGACACAGCAAAGCTGTTGGTTTGCAGCAAGCATTTTTATTGGGAGAGCAGTACGAGAATTGGAGAATGGGGGACTTTGTCTTTTATTAGTTGACTTCGGTACCATTCAGACACATCACCTATATCCGTGCTGCTGTGTTCGCCTATTTTTAAAATCCTCCCGTTTACCGGCAGGGTTAATGGTTGGAATAGACAGGGCAAGAGACCTGCTGCTCTGCTATCCACTGTGTCTGCATTCAGACCCAGGGATTGAGGTGAAAAGTCCTCCTCATTTACAGTGTTTACATGATTATCTTTATAATGATATAACAAATTGTGGCTAAGTTAATATGAAATTACTAATAATCTGCTGGCAGCGCTCCACACCCATCATAAAGCATTTTTTTAAATAAATTCTAACATAGACTTGAACTGAAAAAGGGATGTTTTATAGCCCTTTAAAAACACTTGCAGAACTGAGCAATTGCATTCAGAATAAGGCAAATAAGCAGGGACAGGATGCTTCAGATACTATATAGAGCATTTGATTGGTCAGATCTGTGGTCAGGGCTGATGGTAAGTTAATGATAGTGTCATAAAAATTATTAATCCATATTGGCAAAAATAACTGCAAATTTTGAATGCTCACATCTTCTAAATGTAAATTTGGTCCCACTTTATATTAAGTGGCCTCAACTAACATGTGCTTACATTGAAATTAATTATTCGTTACAATGTACTTATTGTGTAAATACATCTTTTTACATTGTACTTATGATTGATTAAATACATGCATGTAATTACATCTGAAACTAATTTCTGTAATTACATTTATAATTACACTGTTAACCATCCCTTACACTTTAACCCTCCCTTAAACCTACCCTGGGGTGGACTGGCCATCTGGTAGGCCAGTCAGTTTCCCTGTGGGCCAACATACTATTTGGACCAACGTGATCATCTTCTTATCATTTTTTACTGCCTAACTAATTGATAATATAGTAATCTGTGACGCGCTGAAAGGAAGAAGTTTTTTTTTTTTCTCGGACAGACCAGCCCATGTGACATTATCTGCAGCACATTGGTTCTTTTGTTTATTGCCATTGGGCTGACCCAATCACAAACTCCTATTTTGTGCAATGAGAATGGAGAACAGAAACAGCGTGCAGACGTTTGCCTTTCACATGGGCTGCGCCTGCAGCACGCAGCAGATTGGTGACTGTTGCACATCTATCTGTCTATTCTATCTAGTTACCTATACGTCTATATAAACACTTTTTATTTTTACTTTTCATCTGCACCAAGTCCTGTGGCAACTTCCTCCCATGCTGTTTCCTTAACCTGCAAGTCTTTATTTGACAAATGATACAGATCCTAAAGAACTTATTTGGTCCAAATATACAGTTGAAGTCAGAATTATTAGCCCCCCTGTATAATTAGCGCACCTGTTTATTTTTTTCACCAATTTCTGTTTAATGGAGGGAAGATTGTTTCAGCACATTTCTAAGCATAATAGTTTTGAAAACGTATTTCTAATAACGGATTTATTTTATCTTTGCCATGATGACAGTAAAAAATATTTTACTTGATATTTTTCAAGACACATCTGTACAGCTTCAAGTGACATTTAAAGGCTTAACTAGGTTTATAAGGTGAACTAGGCAGGTTAGGGTAATTGGGCCAATTATTGTATAACGATGGTTTGTTCTGTAGATTATCGGAAAAAAAAATTTGCTTAAAGGGGCTTTTAAATTTGTCCCAAAAATTGTTTAAAAAAATGTATAACTGCTTTTATTCTAGCTGAAATAAAACAAATAAGACTTTCTCCAGAAGAAAAAATATTATCAGACATACTGTGAAAATTTCCTTGCTCTGTTAAAAATCATTTGGGAAATATTTAAAAAAATCAAATCAAATCAAAAGGGGGCTAATAATTCTGACTTCAACTGTATATGTGTGAAGACAATAAGTGTGCAAAACTGAATAACCAGAGGGTCAATTGAAAACAGCTAAGATTTGCACACGTGAGATTAGCTTCTAGATTTCAGCTCAGTCATGAATGACAAATTTTAAGAATTGCTAGAAACTCGGTGATAAACTGAGATGGAGATGTTTTTTAAAATACACACATTTATATTTTACCAGTAAAATGAGAAAATAAAAAGTGTACTGTGCATTTTATACAAATGATGTCCATTTCTTATTATTCAAACTCACACTGGTAGCATTTAACATTGAAAAAGGCACAATTAGTACTACCTGAGGTGATTTTTGTTATAGTATTTATGCTATTCAGCTGTGGGAAAAAAGAAATTGTTTCTAAAATAGAAATTCCAGGTTATTGTTTGGCCAAAAACTCCTTTAAAATTGTACAGATTCCTTTTGTCGCGTGTAGTTATGGTATATTCTCGATAGTCAGGCCTACTTGCTCATATTAGTGTTGTCAATCTGGCAACCTGTGGTTGTCAGAGGAGGGGAGCGGATGAAAAAGTGCTTAGATTTTTTTTTTTTGCAACACCTAGTTCAACCACTGGGTGATAAATTTGTTTTTTTTTTTTTTTTTTTTTTTTTGTATTTTATCATCTTCTCTATTTTATACTTTTTAAAGTTGCATATTTATTTATTTATTTATTTATTTATTTATTTATTTATTTATTTATTTATTTATTTATTTATTTATTTATTTATTTATTTATTTATTTATTTATGTATTTGTTTGTTTATTTATTTATTTATTTATTTATTTATTTATTTATGTTGTACAGTGATGTATTATTATTATCAATCCATCTATTATTATTATTATTATTATTATTGCACCTTTAAGTGGCCAGGGTGGGTTCAAGGGCATTGCTATGCTTTTTTCCTTGAGTTGTTTCCAGGGGATTGTTATGCAGTTGGGTTCTGGGTGGTTTTCAGGGTGTTGCTATGCTGTTGCTTTGAAGTTCTGGATGGTTTCCTGGTCATTGCTATATATTTTGAACAATTGGATAGTATTAAGATTGTAGAGTATATCATAAATGTTTTTAATAATAGTATGCATTTGAGGGTAATTTTCAGCATGTTACTATGCAGTTGCAAAGATGTTTTGGATAGTACCCAGGGCAATGATATCCAATGGTTAAGGCTAAAATGTTCAAATACCTTCCAGAGGTTTTTAAGGCATTGCTATGCACTTGCCTTGATGTATTGGCTGGTATTCAGGGTGTTGGTAAACTGTTGCTAAAGTGTTCTGGGCAGTTTTCTTTGCATTAAGTCTTGTGCAGTTGAATTGAATCAATATTGTGGAGTTGCTACAAACTGACAGTTAGGTAGAAAAGTATTTCGAGAGAAATGATACAATAAAATGTCTCATAAAACTGCTAATTTGTAAAAAAATATTTAAATTATATTGAAAATGTAAAAAAAAAAACACCCACTCAACACTACACCCCTCCCCCCATTCAAAATCTTGAAAAATACCCATAAAACATCTTCAAAACAGACCATATGCCCTCAGTGGTTCAATATTATCAAGCGGGAGAATATTTGTGCGCAAATAAAACATAAGACCACAGAAGTGGATATTAGTACAGACCACAGGGGTACATCAGTGCCTCTATATGCATTCATGCATGAGAGTTTACCAGTGGTGTAACAGAGGAGTAGAACAGGTTACTGGAGTAACTGGCTGACACTCGTGTATTATACGCATTTTCCTTCCTGTTCATCACCGTCACCGTGAAGGACAGTCTTCTCTTGTTTTGGCTGACCACCAGTGGGGTTTTGCTGAAAAAAATGTAAAATAAAAAACAACAACAAAAAACTAATATTATAACCTTGTATTTTTACATTACACATATAAGACCAGGATTCATAAACAGGACAAATTTGCATGGAAGTATGCAAAGTGCAAATTGAATTTAAGCTTGTTTTTTTTAGGACTTAAAAATGCCAATACAAAATAACTGATGACAGAAAACCTTTGCAATTAAGGTTGCATGTTTCATTGTCATTTTAGCATCTGATAGAAAACGTATGCATATGCAATAAGTTCATATGAATTAACAGTGTCAACCATTTTTTATTGTTAATGTTTAAGCAGTGGTGGAGGAAGTACATAAATTGAACACATTCAAGAGTTCACACTTAGCTGATGATTGGTAATAAAGCTTGTTTGGCATGCTGTCCTGGGAGAGAACCCTAAGCTCATAATATCCTCAAGCCTGGGGCTCACACCCGTTTGCAGGGCGAGAGGGGAGTTTGAGCTCAGGACATCCCCTCATCCCCCCACTGATTGCTATGAGGATGTGCTGCTGGTTGAAGTTTGTCTTTGTGTTAATTTTGTTGAGTCAATTTCATTATGTCTCATGTTTTTTGGACTGTGGGAGGAAACCGGAGAACCTGGGGGAACATGAACTCTGTAAAGACCCGAACCAGAGACATATTTGCTGTGAGGCAACAGTGCTAACTATTGGCCCGCTGTGCTGCCCTATAAAGGAAAAGAGGGGGAGAGGGGGTGGAAGGGGGGATTCTTCAAGATGAAGATGACTTAGGTAAGACACTTTGGTTATTTACACTAATTTAGGAATCGTCTGATTGGAGACTCATACTTTAGCTAATGCGGGACCAGCTGTGTCAATCATAAGCACGTGATCCTCTCAAAATAAGTATATAAAAAAACTTCTCTTGTTAAAAAAGTACAGATACTCTAATAAATCTACTCCAGAAAATATTCAAGGTCTTTATTTTCAATGTTTTCTGTCAAAGTACTGTACAAAACTACTTGTTTTTTGAATTTAAAGTAAATGGAATTATCAATTTTTATTTAATTTACAACAACAACGATGATAATAGTAAATAAATTATTATTATTATCAAAACTTGTCATGCACTGTTAATCACACTGATAACTAAATATAATTCAAGTGTGCAAAAAAGTGAACAATAACAATGTACTGTAGTAGCCTAGAAGATAACACATATGAATGAGTGCAAAATGTGGGTAAATGTGTTCAGACAAGTACAGTGCTCAGGATATATCAGTACACCCCATTTTGAAAATGAATATTTTTATCCATTTCTCAGTAAATATGGGTAATATATATTGGTGCATTTGAACAAAACAGATTTATTAAACAGATATATTTATTAAAATAATATATTAAATATTAAAATCTTTAGAAATGGAAAGATATTACATTAAAATTCATGCAAAATATTGATTTTTTTTTTACAAACTACATTTCAACAAAATTGTATACATTTTTGTTCCTCTTGATTTTTGCCATTTTTGAAAATTGTATTTAATATTTTTATAAACATAAATTTGGGTTAATAATTTGTGAACATGATGGTAAGTTATTTTGTTAGATAAGCTCTAAATTTGGCTTCAGTACTGACTAAACTAATGTGTATGCACAAATATAATATTGTAAAAGCTTCTTATAGATATTCCTATATATACACACATAACCCCTTTTAATTTTTCCTACAATTTCTGTTTAACAGAGGGAAGATGTTTTTCAACACATTTCTACACATAATAGCTTTAATAACTCATCTCTGATAACTGATTATTTTACCTTTGCCATGATGATACTGCATTTCGGTCCCTTGTACTTGTACATGTGTAATGACAATAAAGTTAAATCTAATCTAATCTAAACTAATCTAAAGACAGTACATAATATTTGACTAGATATTTTTTAAGACACTTCTATACAGTTTAAAGTGACATTTAAAGGCTTAACTAGGTTAATTAGGTTAACTAGGCAGGTTAGGTTAGGGAAATTAGTTATTGTATTACGATGGTTTGTTCTGTAGACAGTAGAAAAAATCTTAAAGGGGTTAATAATTTTGAACCTAAAATGGTTATTAAAAAGTTTAAAACTGCTTTTAAAACAAATAAGACTTTCTCCAGAAAAAAAAAATATATTATCAGACATACTGTGAAAATTTCCTTGGATTGTTAAACATCATTTGGGAAATATTTATAAAAGAAAAAAGGGTAATAATAATAATTCTGACTTCAACTGTATATATTTATTTATTATTAGTTTGTTTTGTAACCATGCTAGTTTTGCATCTATTATGTGCTACAGCTACAGCAGAAAAAATTAATTATAGACGTGCTATAGGTAAATTGAAATAGTTGAATTGGCCAAAGTGTATGTGTGTGAATGCGGAGTGTATGGGTGCAGTGCCGTGTTGTGGCTGTAAGGTCATACATTGCGTAAAATATATTCTGGATAAGTTGGCGGTTCATTTCACAGTGGTGACACCTGATTAATAAAGGGACTATGAATAAACAACAGTCAGTTGTGATTTAAAATGAAAATGTACTAATTACTCAACCTCAAGTGGTTCCAAACCAGTTTGAGTTTCTTTATTCTGTTAAACACAAAGGAAGATATTTTAAAGAAAGCTGAAAACCTGTAATCATTGACTTCCACAGTATGAAAAACAAATATTTGGGAAGTCAATGATTACCAGTTTTACAGCTTTCTTCAAAATATCTTTTATCTTATTTCAGTTTAACAGAAGAAAGAAACTTAAAGCGGACCAAGTGAAGGGTAAGTAAATGTTGACAGAATGGTATGTTTTGAATGAACTATGCCTTTAAATATGTTTTTAATTTACAATAGTAAACCCATACTATCAAATACCATCCATTTGTAAATCAATCTGAGAGAATCTCCTGTTTTGACTTATTTTGAATCAGTTTGTATATTGATTGTATTAAATTGAACATTGTTTTTTTTTTTTTTGCTTGTATGGTTTTTTAACACCAAATGAGGATTGGCTCTGTTTAAGCTGTTGGTGGATGTTTTGCGAAAGAAACTGAGGGTCTGTTAACTAGAAACCTGCCAAACACATATAAACTTCACATCCCTTGTAAGAGATGATTTATTACCAATTTTTGTTTAGGTCATGTTCTGGAGAGACTCTTACCCAAGTTTCTCTTCACTCTCCACAGTCAACACCAGGTCACTCAAGCAGACGTCATCTTGGCCACAGTCTTTCGAGAACGGGATCTAGACCAAACCCAGAGATACAAACACACAACAACAAGCGTTTAGGGACAGGTTTTTGTACAAAGATTATGTGTTCTCCTATTCTTTATGGACATTTTCGAACTTGGCTACAAGGGGCTGTAAGTTTTGAGAGATTCCAAAAAGTATATTTAAACAGTAGGAACTAGTTTAATTAGATATGCATATAGTGTTGTTGGTTGGTAAGCAAATATTTTTTAGGCATTAATACGCTTACAAATTAATTATAGATACTTATTTTCCAAATAAAGTCCACATATCTTTAAAATATTGTCTCACACAGTATTAAATATACAGTATACATGGAAATAGCAGTATTGTGTTGATATTACAGAATTTTTCAGAAACTAAGCCAAACTATAAGTTGAAAATTCCAGCTGTCTTAGAACATTTTAATAAAATTCTTTAAATGTAATAATAGTATTCAAAGTAAATTATAGGTGATTAATAAGTATAGAAGCAATTTATAGTTTATATTTTACATACAACATGCTTAAAAACATCAACATATCCGTTATAGTGAACCACACTCTCAAAAGAGACAGATATTATTATCAACCTCTGCATAAACATGAGCTTTATAAAGTGTTTTGGCATCCTTTCACTCAAAAAAAAATCACAGTAAATATTAAATGATTAATGTAATTAAACACTTATTTTAGCAGAACGTGTTTCTGTTGCCTCATTAGAAACATGCACAGCAGATTTCACACAACAAAAGATACACTCAAACAGACTTTATTCTAGGTGGTCCTGAATAAATTTGTGATCTGTATATCCTGCATTTTGCATTCTGACGAGCTGTAAACATTGTGTCGTCATGCATGACTGTCTGCTTCACAAAACGGCTTCTGTTTATTCTCCCTGCCTGTCCTGTTTCCAAAATGAGAGTCTTACATATATAGTATGTTAAATAAAAGCTTAGATAAACATAAAATTAATTTCTGTAATCTCACTTTTTATAAAACTTTTTGTCCCATAAAACTTAGCCTATCATTGCATATTAATGATCCAATGAGGATCGTTAGAGTCTGTGTTTTTTTTTCTGAGTGGCCTGTATTTTGTCAGGATTTTACAGAGGCCCGTAGGCAGGGGGGGTTTGGGTGGTTCGGAAGATCCACTCACTGAGAAAGGTCCAGAATTTGCCCCATACATAAGCTCATTTGTCCTATTTTGATTGCTATGACATCTTCATTCATTCATTCATTCATTTTCTTGTCGGCTTAGTCCCATTATTAATCCGGGGTCGCCACAGTGGAATGAACCGCCAACTTATCCAGCATGTTTTTATGCAGCGAATGCCCTTTCAGCCGCAACCCATCTCTGGGAAAGCTATGCCATTTTTAATGGTAAAAATAACCCATTGAAAAAGACTTTAAGACCAAGTGGAATCCTCTGTTGGCGTGACATATGCTAACACATATTTTAATTTTATAATCTGATTTAAGTGGTCATCTTTCGCTACTGTATTGTTTTTAAATAGAGAAGACATTTCACAATTAACTTTTATTCTAAATCTTGGACCTTATTCTTGAAACAAAAATGACCAATAAAAAGGTGTGAAGCACCAAAAGTGGGCCATATTAAAATAAATTTGAATACTACTTTGGCTATTGTTGGTATTTATGAATTTTGGACAAAAATAAAAATAGTGCTTAAAATGTCACAAAAATGCAGCATTTAAATCTCAGAATTAAATAGAAAAGGGGGCGTATAACAACAAAAAGTTCCACTTTTTGAGAAAAAAAGAACCACCCCTCTCACCAGGCTGGCTACAGGCCTGTTACACTCGTGGAATTTCAATGAGACCAAAGAAACAATGGTGTTTAAGGCTTACAGTGTATCATTTAAATGTACTAAATTTGTATTATTCAGTGATGCCTAGGTATATCCAGATTTTCATTATATGGCACCTTTAAAAGTCAAAAGTTTTTTTTTTTTTTGGCAAACTTACAAAAAACTCCCATGCATTAGGACTGAAGACATCCAGAACTGGATTTGCATCTGGATTGCCGAGAAATACGTCCACACGCAAGGCAATTGAGTTGACTAAGTCAGGGGTCTCCTGCACGTAGACCTCATGCTCTTCACACAAGTCCTGTGCAGAGACTGTGATGCCTTTCTGGATGACCCGTTCCAAGTTGCTGAAATAACCTCTAGGACTGACCCGGGAATCCTGCAGATCTGCATCCAGCGTCAGGTTGTACTTGACATCTGTTTGTAGAAAAAAACAATGAAATACGTCACTTCCTTTGACCAAACGTGTCCACCAACTAAAAGGAGATCAGAATCAGTATCCTTACCGATTAGCCTGATAGAGTTTGTTGGCTTAAAGGTTGCACTGAAGCATGCTTTAGCCTTAAAGCAGGACACCTGCCGGCCACTGTAGCGACACGGTTTACTCAAGATACTGATCTTATCAGGGGTGAAGGAAACCTTGGCCGTGACCACAGCCAGACCTCGACTCCTAAAACCAAATGCATTATATAATGAAATAGCTCAAGAATGCATCAATTAAAACTCAACCGTCAATTGATTTATGGGTTTTGGAACAAACAGAAGAGTCCCACAGAAAGCTGATGCTTAGAGGATTGTTGAGGTGAAAAATGGGATTCCAGTGGACAGCTGGAGCGATCTTTTCCTTGGCCACAAACATGTCCAAATATCACACCATGACTGAGGCCGTCGATGCAGCTGTTCCCCACTTAACCCGATTGTTGAAGTTAATGAAGTATTACAAATTAGACTGGTGTCATGTTACAGTGATCGAATCAGGCTGTTTTACACCCTCGCAAAGTATGAAAATCAATTGGTGTCCACAGTGAAATGATGCCTGATGTGTTCAATTTCTCACCAGAGTTGGACGACTTTCCCAAAACCCCCCACTGCGACATCTGGGATCGAGTCTCCGTTCATATCTCCACTGCCGTCCAGAGAGCGGCCGAAGAACTTCAGAGCTGAGTCCAGTTTCCCTCCAACGATTCTCTGAATTTGTTAGAATACTATGAGTTTTGGCACCTGAATATATTTAATGCGTGTTAAGGAGTTTGTCAAGTGTGTCATTTTACCTGTGAGCTCTGCTTTTTTATGCTTTTTCTGTGACCATAGTAGATGTAAATGGCACCTTGGTCATTGGCCTCCATTGGCGCTCCAACAACCACATCACTGAAGCCGTCCAGGTTGAGATCTGGGACAGCAGCGATGGCTGTCCCAAACCGAGCGTTCTTTTGTGAGCCCTCTAAGAAACCCTGGTTGCTCAAGATACCCTTTTAAAAAAATTTATAAAAAATAAAAAGAATGTGTTCGTAAGCTTATTGTATACTGTAAGCACAGGTTTAAGACAAGACAGCCTTGCGTTATCAGACCATCAGAATCATGTAAGCAGTGTGTTTAAACATGCTAGTATTGTGTGTTTGTTTTTTTCACCCTAATTGTTAGTCAGTCAGTCAATCAGCCAGTCAGTCTTTATTCATTTCCCGAAGGCAATTTGGTTGGAGCATACAAGCAAAGTCACACAGAATACCAGGGCCGGAGCAAGCGGAACTGCCGCTCTAGGCAAAGGACGCCCTCAACCCCAACCCTCTCTATTCTGCCGCCCTAGACGCGTATATAACGGAGGGCGCGGATGGTGAGGGTAGTGTCGGGGACGCCGCCCTCTCTATTCTATCGCCCTAGACGCGGATATAACTAAGGGCTTGGGTGGAAGGGGTAGTGTCGCGGACGCCGCCCTCTCTATTAGTCGCGGATATTACTGAGAGAGCGGGTGGCGAGGGTAGTGTCGCGGACACCGTCCTTTCTATTCTATCTCACTAGACGCAGATATAACTAAGGGCGCTGGTGGAGGGGGTAGTGTCGCAGACGCCGCCCTCACTATTAGTCGCGGATATTACTGAGGGAGCGGGTGGTCAGGGTCGTGTCGCGGACGCCGCCCTCTCTATTCTATCGCACTAGACGCAGATATAACTAAGGGCGCTGGTGGAGGGGGTAGTGTCGCAGACGCCGCCCTCACTATTAGTCGCGGATATTACTGAGGGAGCGGGTGGTCAGGGTAGTGTCGCGGACGCCGCCCTCTCTATTCTATCGCACTAGACGCAGATATAACTAAGGGCGCTGGTGGAGGGGGTAGTGTCGCAGACGCCGCCCTCACTATTAGTTGCGGATATTACTGAGGGAGCGGGTGGTCAGGGTATTGTCGTGGACGCCGCCCTTTCTATTCTATCGCCCTAGACGCGGATATAACTGAGGGTGCGGGTGGTGAGAATAGTGTCGCAGACACCGCCCTCTCTATTAGTCGTGGATATTACTGAGGGCACGGGTGGTAAGGGTAGTGTCGCGGACGCCGCCCTCTCTATCCTGGTGCCCTAGACGCGAACTAAGCGCGCGTGGTGAGGGTATTGTCGCGGACACCGCCCTCTCTATTAGTCGCGGATATTACTGAGGGCGCGGGTGGTGAGGATAGTGTCGCGGACGCCACCCTCTCTATCCTGCCACCCTAGACGCGAACTGTGGGCGGGGGTGGTGAGGGTATTGTCGCGGACGCCGCCCTCTCTATCCTGGTGCCCTAGATGCGAACTGAGCGCGCGGGTGGTGAGGGTATTGTCGCGGACACCGCCCTCTCTATTAGTCGCAGATATTACTGAGGGCGCGGGTGGTGAGGATAGTGTCGCGGAAGCCACCCTCTCTATCCTGCCACCCTAGATGCGAACTGTGGGCGGGGGTGGTGAGGGTATTGTCGCGGACACCACCCTCTCTATTATTCACGGATATAACTGAGGGCGCGGGTGGTGAGGGTATTGTCGCGGACACCGCCCTCTCTATTAGTCGCGGATATTACTGAGGGCGCGGGTGGTGAGGATAGTGTCGCGGACGCCACCCTCTCTATCCTGCCACCCTAGACGCGAACTGTGGGCAGGGGTGGTGAGGGTATTGTCGCGGACACCGCCCTCTCTATTATTCACGAATATAACTGAGGGCGCGGGTGGTGAGGGTAGTGTCTGGGACGCCGCCTTCTCTATTCTGCTGCCCTAGGTGAACGCCTAGGTCGCCTCTATGGATGCGCCAGCCCTGCATAATACAGAAAAGCACATTATACAACACAAATTCTACCCTAAATTTAAAAATACCTTAAATTGTGACAGGACAGTGGAGATTTTACAGCCAGGAAAGTGTGGGGAGCAGAGATAGGGAAAGGATCGGCAAAGGACCTCAAGCCAGGAATCAAACTCGGGTCCCCATGGCACCACAATGCAACCCAACCTCTAGGCTATTGGTGCCGGCAATGTGAGTCAGTTAATGCTAGAAAGGTAGTAATGTGCTAAAACACTTCAATGTGATAAATGATGCAAGAACACTTCAGCATAGAGCGTTGTGTTTAATGCTAGAATCATGTCATCTAAAACCAGCTAATTCCAGCTTAGACAAGCAAATCAGCTAGTGTTAGCTTAGCCTAAGTTGATTTGCTACTCTTTGCTGGTTTAAGATGGAAACAGCACGTTTTAAAGGGCACCTATGATGAAAATCATCTTTTGCAAGCTGTTCGGACAGAACTTTGTGTAGGTATAGTTTGTCCACAGTCATTTTGGAGTGATATAAACACAATAAGTGTCTTTTTTTATTTCCTGACATTAAAATAGGATCCAAATCCGCTCCATTTTGAGGCCCACCGCAACGTGATGTAGAAGTGCGGTTTCCCCACCCACTGAATTGATTGACAGCTGCATATTAGCATGTCTCTGCAGTAACAGTAACATAGAAAGCAAATTTTCTGCAGTAACATAGAAAATTTTGAAAAAGGGGTCAAATATATGCCCTTATCAGGTTATCAGTTTAGGTTGAACATATTTTATGTTATTTTGGTCAAAATTTTAGCCAAGTTCTGACTCATGACTATTCTGGTCGAATTGAGCCAAATATTACACATTAGGTCGTCCCAAGTTGCATTCTTATGCACTATTCTATGCCATTTTGTAATATAAATAGTGTAAGTAGTGCAAATTCTAAAAAGTAAAAGTGGACTTTAAATACCCGGATGACAAACTAATTTAACCGGTAAAATTCAACCGTTAAAATGAAATGTGGAATGTTAGTCTGGGAGGTAATACAGGAGGAAGAGGAGGGCAACAAAAAAGAAGAGAAAGAACAATAAGATAACCACCTTGGTAATGGTGAACATGTAGACTCGTCCGGTTTCAGTTTTCTCCTCGCTCATGTACATCGGAGCTCCGACCAGCAGCAGATCCGTCACACCGTCAGAGTCCACATCCACAGGACAGAGAACGCTGCCAAAATAAGAGCCGATCTGCAAACCACAGTGATAAATGACATTACATTTCACAGTTTATTGAAGCTGAAGGTCATTAAAGGTCAAGTGTACCTGATCTCCTCTTTGAGAGTCTATGACGACAGCCTGTTTCTGGCTGTTAATGCTGTAAACTACAACCTGTCCTCTGTGAACGGCACGAGGAGCACCGGCCACATAATACTCAGACGAGCCGTCAGTCACAGAGCTCACAGAGTAGCCTGGATGCATGATAGGGTGTATAAAATATATAAATGCATGTAACTGTATGGCTTTTCAATTTGAGCATTTGAGGCAAAACAACCTGAATAGATAGATAGATGGATGGATGGATGGATGGATGGAAGGAAGGATGGATGGATGGATGGAATAGATAGATAGATAGATAGATAGATAGATAGATAGATAGATAGATAGATAGATAGATAGATAGATAGATAGATAGATAGATAGATAGATAGATAGATAGATAGATAGATAGATAGATAGATAGAGAGAGAGAGAGATAGAGAGATAGATACTGCTGTATGGCTCAATGCTTACCAAGTAATGAACAGTGGCTTTTGTCCTCCAAGACTTTCTCAAAAGCCGTTTTGGGCAAAATGTCTGATTTCTGAGCAGTCTGGTGAACAACAGTCCCGATCCAATTGTATGCTCCAGCTGCTCCCAGCAGAATCACATCCTACAACAAAGACTTAATGTAAACCTCCAGTAGACAAGCTATTTAACAAGAGCTTTGATTGAAACACACACAAGCAGACACCTTATTTCTAGTCTGGTATGCACTGAATCCCACTTGCGACATTTCCATTTCGAAATTATCCCCAGTACCTTTTCCAACACCTAAAAAGACGAAACAGTCAAGGAACAACAATAAAAAGAAGGTATTTAAACATGTTTGGTCTGTTATATTTATTTGTACAGGGTTGCCTCAATTTACAACAATAATGATCCTGATAAACTAATCAAACTTTAATGTAATATGCACTATGCAAAATTAGTGATTCACCAACATTTTTACTAAACTGTGCTTGTATTGCACATGCAATCTAATATCACAATAAAGCCTGTTTGACACCGCAAGTGCAAGCAGGGGCCTGAGCAGAGCGTGAGGAGTGCGTGTTTTTTCACTGTCCATGTTAACAGATTAGAGCTTGCATACCGCACTCAGAGGCGTGAGCATCGCTGAAGCAGCGGTGCCGCATGCAGAAAGCTGATAGTTTCGACGTTGGGTCTATTTTTGCCATGCTGCTCATGCTCAATCAAAATGACAATTGACTGATAATGACCAAAACACATTGAATGACAGTAAAAAGTAGCAAGTTTACCCAATAAATTCATCAATAATATCCACTGACATATATATAATCAATCAAATAAACCTAAACAATTTAAGACTGCAACAAATATTTATTTAGGTCCGAACTACAAAATCAAATGTAAAACAACTTTAGTATTAATTTTGCTTAGTAAGTTGCACACTAATTTGATCATGTATAAACATAATTATAACTATATTGTATAAATATAGGCGTACATCATCCTGACTATCAAAAACAAAATGATATAATATCACATGCGATTGTCTTCTGAGTGCAGCAGACATGAATGACACTCCTCATAGAGCTTGAGAAGCATGCAGTCCAGTAGGATCTATATAATTTGTAGAATAAATAATTGCACGTTAAGGAAACAGCATAGGAAGAAGTTGCTGCGGGCCTTGGAGCTAATGAAAAGTAATAAAAATAGTGTATTTACATATAGACAGATAGACAGGTAACTAGATAGAATAGACAGAGATAGATTGATCTGTGCAGCAGCTGCCGATGAGCAGAGCTGCGCGCTGCAGACGCAGTTGGTGTGAAAGCAAAACACCTGCACACTGCACACACACTGCTCAAGCTCTGCTCACGCTTGCAGTGTGAAACAGGCGTAAGCTTTGTTCTATGTTACTCAGAATAGAAAATAATCTTACATTTTAAAGAGCCCCTATTAAGGGTTTTTGAAAATGACCTGCTTTGTAGTGTGTAACACAAGTGAAGTGAAATATCTAGCTAAGGCTTAAATCTGAAAGTGCGCCATGTTTAAAACATTGATTTATCGATAAAAGAGTCGACTGATAGTGGTTCTAATGAATCGCCGTGGTAATTAGTCTTTAGCCGTGACGCTGTGACGTATATACGAAACTCAAGCACCGCACACAGACTCAGGAAAATTAAAACCCCTGGCGCTGCCCACAAACACTGTATAAAGCAAAAGAGGAAGAAAAACACTGTAGCAGATCCCTGTCGAATTAAGTTGCGTAGACGATGTGCTCTGAAGTGTGAAGGAAAGTAAGTGTTATTTTCCCTACTCAAAGATGGGGCTGTGAAGAGTCAGTGGTTGAAGTTTATTTTTGCAAAAATACCTCAGTATTATAGCCTCAGCCTTGTGCTGCATTCCCATAATTTTTCTGATGAGGGCTGCAGCAATCTACACGCTTACGCCAGGGGATTCGTCGGCCGTTTGTTAAAAAAAGGATCAGAAAAGACTATTGATATATGGGACTTTACATGAACTTTACAGTACACAGTTCATGGACCAGTTTCTTTCTCCATTTCACAAGTGTAAGTAAGTGTCATTAAAATGGTTGCCTCCTTGTTTTCTCTAGCATGTAAATGATGCATTTAATTGTGTTTTGTTACTTGTAACCGCTTGTTCTGTATCTGGTTAACTCTTTATATTCTCATATCGCATTTAAAACTGGGTTGATAATGCACTGCTTTGATGCATTGCTTTAGTACATTCCTGCGTTGGGCTCACACATATACTCCGCACTCTGACTAGTTTTAATATTGCTGATAAGCTGTGCTGGGAATTTCTCTCCGTCTCGCGCTGAATGCAGTCGATCGATTAGAACAGACTGGGTCATTGGACCAATCAGCACAGATTAGCATCGCACTGAGGAGGGGTTTGGGAACAAATGAATCGCTGAACGAATCATGTGGGAGTCGTTGAGATAATTAGATAAAAATAAATGCATATTATAAGACAATGAAAGTGTTTTTTAACCTTGCATGCATATCAGACTGTTGTTGAAGACCACCAAAACCAAAATATGACCTTTTTAATGCATAATAGGGGCTCTTCAAATTCTTTAGATTTTTTTAAAATTGGAACTTACAATAAATAAATGTATATTTGACACTCGTTGTGACTTATTTGGCAAAAGAACCAATAATTTCTTCATCTTTACTACAACTTCTGGCATAAAATGACATAAAACAGGCAAATGAACATAATTACAGACCTTCAATGTTGAAGATTCGATCTCCGAGAGTTCCCACGATTTCTATAAGTGCTGCTTCCTCAGACACGTTGAAAAAGAATTTCTCAGTTGGTTTACTTGCTATTGACTTAATTTCAGCTATGAGCTTGCTTGTGTCAATATCATTTCTTATGTAATATCCAAGAACCTAAAAAAGTAAAAAAAAAAAGTACTACTTTCAATTATGCTTGATATTAAGATCCATATTTGTATTATATATGACTGCAAATATATTTTTTTCACTAACCGCAATGCCAAAACGTGTGATATTTTGGCTATCACATTCCGCAATAACTTTGTTCCTTATATTTGCATCATGTGACTCTCCATCTGTTACCACCACCATCACTTTAGTGGCTCCAGGACGGCCTCCGTTTTGTGGTAAGAATGCATTCGTTCTATGAGATCAAATCACCCACAGACATGCAAACAAAGAACATTTAAGTGTTTAATGTATAAAACTATTTGTATTATTTTAATATTTCTGCATGACAACTTATTTCAGGAGTTGATATCTTTAATAATTTCTGGTATCACTTTATGTCACTTTTTATTGATACATACCCCTATATACAGTTCTGTGCATTGCGAAATACGTCACATGAGGAACATTGTTTGCAGTTTTTGTTTTCACAAATCCACCAGAGACCGCTGTGTACCCTTTTTCAGATGTCAAATTTCTTTCACGAGTGCCATTTGTGCCTGCTGTTCTCACTAAAATCCACCAGAGGCCACTATCGACTGACTGACCAACTGACCCAAACCCTTCCCTAAACCCAACTGACAGTGTTTTCAAAAGCAATCCAGAAAAAAAAGCCTCAACGACCGCCTGATTTTCACCACATTTTCAGATCTACCATGTTGGTTGGCTGGTAGCGCAAAAAGAAACAAGCCTTCAGACACGTCCTATACCGCCCCATAGCATTCGTTTAAAAGATGAGTTGCAGCCATACCTAGCTCTGGCTACAAAATTTGTGATTTCCAGAAATGTACATGGGGTACGTTTTCATGAGTCTATGTTGCTTTATGTTGATGGTCCCCTTAACTCATCTTGTTGATTAGAAGTTGCATTACAACCACATGGTAACTAATTATCTTTAAAATGTTAGTAGACTGTTAGGTTAGGCTTAGTGTAGGCTGACATTTACTTGCAAAGTTCCTTATAGTCAGAAGAATGTCTTTAGGTGCAGTGTCACTAGATATTAAACAGCGAGTACTAATTAATTGGCATGTGAATGCAATATAACTTACAGTCAAATAAATATGCAAAAGGGACCATTAAAATAATGTGATGCCCTATATTTTCTTTTTGCTACATTAAACACAATAAAATTATCTTGCAATTGCATTGTCTTTTATTATGCCTTTGTTTATTATTTTTACTATTTTTTCAAATAATTTTCAAAGTTTTGTAAGTGTAATAATATTACTAATAAGTGAAGTTTCACAAACTAGTTTCGAGAGGAGCATGTGGTATGATTGACTGCAGCTGGTCTCTCCTCTACAATCATTAGTTAGCCAATCAGATTAATCCAATATCACTATAAGTAGCTTAGCAAAAATTACTCCCTTATCTTTGTTTTACGAAGAAATCCCCCATCCAC
The DNA here is from genome assembly GCF_052040795.2 of Danio rerio. Taxonomy (NCBI): domain Eukaryota; kingdom Metazoa; phylum Chordata; class Actinopteri; order Cypriniformes; family Danionidae; genus Danio; species Danio rerio. Next base: position 9,256,779 of record NC_141030.1, on the reverse strand, counting down.
CCCTTCTCCCCCTTCTTTCCATTACCACTGGGAGCTCTCGAGAACCACCTGATCTCGTATTCCCCTTACATGCTCTATCAACCAGGCGGGTGCCCTGGGCTCAATTATCTCTGAGCTCAGGGTTCTCTCCCAGGACAGCATGCCAAATCTGCGAATAGCATCAAGCAATATCTAAGTGTGAACTTTTGAAATTGGCCACAGCCAATGTGTGAAAACATATTAGTAGTGTGCTAAAACAACCTACAGTAGAAACACAATAAAACCTTGGAACTAGCTACATGATAAAATATCCTAACAGTGTTAAAACATCCTTGAAACACATTAGAACCTTGTAGCTAGCTAACAACATTGAAAAAAAACAGCTAGCAGTATTATAAACCTAATACTAATACTAATAATAGCAGTAAAATAACATAGAAACAAACTGAAACCTTACAACTAGCTAACAACATGGCAATACAAGCTAGCAGTGTGCTAAAACAACCTAGAAACCCAATAGAACTTTGGAACTAATGCGATAAAACATGTTATTAGTCTCAAAACAAACTACAACAGCATTACAATAGAATCTTGCAACTAGATAACAACACGATAATTCCTGCTAGCATGGGTTAAAAAACATGCTAGAACTATGCAACAAGCTAACATCATGTTTGTTATGATTACCAGCGATCTAACCCTCACAGATCATGGAGAACATTCACATGAACTACAATCCTGTCTTCATAAGAACTACAAGTTCTGTCATGCAACACACACACACCTGTTCCAAGTCATCATTGATTAGACTCACAGCTGAAACTGCTCATGTACTGATTACACTACACATTTAAGCTGTGAGTTTGTGTGTGCGAAATTCTGTCGTACGGCGCTGTGAAAAGGGGCAGGATTACACAAGATGATTAGACATTAAAAAAGCGAGCGATTGCTCCGTATTTAAAATTTCTGTCCAGAGGGGTCAAGTTTTGATTATCGATTGGTCTTACGCAGTCAAGTGATACAATTTTGCAGGTAAGAGTTCACCAAGCTTGAACTTTCCAACACAGCAACTCAGGGCTCGAAATTGCGACCATTTTGGTCGCATGTGCGCCTGAAATTTTAACTAAGCGACCTTAACATATATTTGGGAGCATTTCTGCGAGTGCTTAAAATTGTTGTGTGCGACCAGTTTTTACTGCAAAATGTTCAGCACATGTGCGGATTCGGGAGACATTCACGCAGAATGCATCTCTAAGCTCTTTGTCTGCACTTGGAACGTGAAACGCAGCGCTCAGGAATGGTTTAAAACAGTTGTCATGCCAACTTGCTGCAGTAAACAAAGCCAAGTCCGTAATGCTTGCCCCGCCTTCGCGCTCTTCTTATTGGCCCATCACTGCTCTAGCACTGAACGCGAATGATTGGTTAATTTCAGCTGTCAATCACTCAGCGCCTTCTGGCTTCAGATGACAGAGAGAGCTACAACCGCGAAAAATTGTAAAGCGCTGAAGATGAGAATGAAGATAACATAACACTGACAGATTTAGTTTAAGAAACCATGTAGTTATAAATAATGATACATCTTACTAGTGATCATGTGCTAAATGTTAATCCACCATCTACACTTTACCAAGAGTAGAAGACTTCCATTGGCTTCAAGTCATGGAGATGGGATGAAGTTTTCAGGTAACTGTTGGCCACATCTAGCACGAGAGCTTCTGTTTAATCCTTCATATAATCGCCAGATGCTGTCCGCCGTGCAAGGGGCAGCTATATGTCAAATTTACACCACATACACATCGCAAACGGGCTAGTACTGCGTAAACTAACATCGATACTCCTAAAAAGACAGGTATTGCTATTAACATGTATGTATATAATAAGGTACAGTATGAGTCAAAAGCATCAGTGCAATATCCGACAGCACTTGAGAGAACAGCACAGTTTTACCGTTAACAGATTTATTCAAGCAGTGCATGCAGGGCCGGTGAGCGCTCCGTGTATGCTGTTCACTCAGTTATGTTATAAAAATGTATTTTCTTGTGATAACGGGATTTCGTTGAGACATATATAATTTTTTTTTTGCTTGTTAGGTTGATTAGTGTTGATTTCAAATACAATAAATATGTTTGTATAAAACCTGTAGTAACGGTGCTCATGATTGGTGGGTGCGACTAAATTTTGGCTGATGCGCCTAAATTTTTAAAGTTAGGAGCACCGGTGCTACCAAGCAAAAAGGGTAATTTCGAGCCCTGCAACTGCAAAACTTGATGCATGAGCTTGCATTTTCGGTCTGACGCATTCACATGCGTATGAATGAAAGTCGATGTTGAGGAAAGTGTAGTGTGACCGCAGCTTTATACAGCTCACTTGGACACTCTCATTGCTTTGTCTTTAATTGTTAATACCTTGTAACATTAAAAGCGTTCCCTGGTATAGGTTCCACATGTTCAGACCTTTGCTTTGTTTTATCATTACCCTGTCTGCCGCCTGTACCAACCATCTGCCTGTTACCTGATGACACCTCTGGATTGCCTTGTTTCTACCCGTTTGCACCTGTTGTTGATCATTGTCTGACTGACCACTATTGTTAATAAAACCTGCATTAGGATCCTCACTCCACTGTCACTCGTCTCCCTTGTGATTACAATGACAATGTACCAGCGGCATGCTAAAGCAACCTAATAGCATATAAGAACAAAGCAACAAGCTACAAAAACCAGCTAACATATGCCTAAACAACCAAGAAACAACCCATTAATAAATAAATAAAAGTTACTATGTTGTTTATTAATTCAATAACAGTAGATTACATAATGTAAGTGAGGCTGCTCAGAAAGAATTATACTATACCTTGCAAAGTCAATGGCTTTGAAAGTATTGGTCTCTAATCCTTGTTTCTGCTGCATATTTGAAGCTGCTTTAATCATAGACTCTTTTGTCTTGTAGGAATTCAAGTAAAACTGGAACGTAGTGTCAACACCGTACTGCATAACACTGACCTGTTCCAAATGAAATCAGAAATGTCATTGCTAAAAAAAAAACTAAAAAAAAAACAATAATATACAGTATACAAAAACACAAGCTGTTCGACTGACCTGGGTGCTTTGAGGTCCAATATTTAAGTTTTCCAACAGTTTCACCAGGAAATCAACAATTGGTTCCCATGGGTATATACTGTTGGATCCATCCAAAACAATGGCAATGTCCATAAGACTACCACAAGCTGTTTAGAAGTAAAACGGAAGAAGACAAATGTTAATACCAGGTTAACCTGAAGAGTAAATTTTCAGAGAGAGAATACAGATGTGTGTTACTTTGAACAGCAGGGGAAAAAGCCGACTGGAGGGTAAACTGTGGGCTCACATCAGCACAGACTCCTGGGTAAAAGTACTGACTTCCACAGAGCTGAGCCCACAGCGGACCACACGTCTAAAACACAAAGTCACATAATAGGATTTTAATGATAACAGCATACATGGACCAGTTAAAAAGTATGAACTTTCTCTTGGTGAAAATATGGATATAGTGAGGTACTAAGGCATTTATAAATCATTTTGTTACAGCGTAAAATACTGAGATTTTTTAGTTTAAACAGTTTGAAGACAATTTATATTAATATCCCAGAATTGATGACTATGTAACAATTGAGAACATAAAAGCTGTTGTTGGAGGTCGGTTTGAGTAATGGTCAATTGTGTTGATTCACTCTTGTTCATAAATCTAATATGTATTCGGACCTACTACTCAGCTGACATATTACTCACAACTCAGCTCAGTAACCTGCAAGATCCTGACAAGCACATGCAATGGACACTTTACTATCCCATGAGGCCACGTGGAAGGTTAAACAGTGTAAAACCCAAAAGAGTTACGGTAATTCAAACCGTTTGAGAAAACCTATTGCAACAAACCATTTAATTTCAAAAACTAATCCCAATGAGTACCATGAACTTAATCCATTTGAGTACACGAAGCAATTTGAGCACAGCAAAACCCAATAAATGAAGAGAACTCAAACCAGATGAGTACTGTAAAACCCAATAAGTTAAAGCAACTCAAAACCGTTTGAGGAAACCGATTGCAACAAACCATTTAAGTTAAAAATATATATATAAGTACTGTGAACTTACTCCATTTAAGTTGAAGTAATGAGGTATATAATTAACTCATTACTTCAACACAGAGTTCAAAACTCTTTTCAAATGTGTAGAATTAACTTTTAGTCAATTTTGAGTTAACTATACTTAATTCATTTATGATAAAGTTGACTGTTGTGTTTTACAGTGTACAAATCGAATGAAGCAAAGCAACTTACATGGGTAGGTCAACCTGGTGAATATAGTTTGTCCAGTAACATGTTTACCAGAATCAACTAATTCTCTGAAGCAACACACTTGGGAAAACAAGTTCCTACAAGAAGAGAAATCTGTGAACTTTTCCAAAGAACCTACATTCATCATCCCCTGTATGGTGGTATCACAGCTTACTGGATGTTGACCACATCTGAGCCTTCACTCACCTTCCTTTCCTTGTTCCCAACATCAGATACCCAAATGATATCTAAAAGTAATCAAGTTTAACTAAGATAGAACGTATTTATTCATGTTTAGAGTCATTTTTTAGGTCTCAGTGTGTCTGGTAAAAAGGTCTCACCTCCCTAAAGGTTGAAATGTTCAGTTTTAAGCTACAAGAAATTGAGCTGGAAAAAGATAAACTAAAATCAGGCATACTCACAAAGTTATCACTAATCTGCCAAAGACTTCCTATACGTACATACCAAGAAAAATAATGTAAAAAATCTCTGGAGTGAGGTGCCCAAATAGTAAGAAAATAAATAAACAGCACCATGTGGTGAAGCTAGAGGTATTTAGAGAAGGGTGGTATCCAGATATCCTGCACAATTGCTGTGTGTAGCTCTTATTTCAGGTAAAACATTTCTAAACCCTCTTTTTGGTATGATTTAAGATTGCTTATTGATTTGATGATCTGATTCAGGGGTCACCAACATTTTCGAATAATCGTGCACCCCCGGTGTTAATGCATGCCAACAACATTCCAAACACAGCAGCAATGTATTAAAGCAACCTAAACACATGCTATAATCAGGAAACAGGATAAGAATAAACTTAATAGTGTCTTACAATAACCTGTAAATATGCTAGAACCACAAAACAAATCCTAGAAACAAGCTTATCCTAAAACAATTGTATGTCAGTTGATTGCATATCAGTAACGTGTTTCTGTATGTTACTTATTGGAAAGTGGACAATCCTACCATAAAGCCATTATTTTTGGTAGTTGGAGTCAAAGTAAGACCTAGACTCATGTTGATGTTGTTGCCGTTGGAGATGCTTGACACATCCACAGAATCTGAAAGCACCGCACATTGAATAGTTTAGGCAAGGCAAGGCAAGGCAAGTTTATTTATATAGCACATTTCATACACAATGGCAATTCAAAGTGCTTTACATAAACAAGAATAAAAGAAACAAGTAAAATAAAAATAAAAACAAATAATAAAAATTCGTAAAAACAAAACAAAACATAAAAACAGGTCAAATGTGATATAAAAGAATGAAGAAGAAGAGAAAAACATGATAGTGCAATCTGTCGGACGCAGCACAGTGCTCATTCAGTAAAGGCACAGCTAAACAGATGTGTTTTCAGTCTTGATTTGAATGTGCCTAATGTTGGAGCACATCGGATCATTTCTGGAAGCTGATTCCAGCAGCGAGGGGCATAGTGGCTAAAAGCCGATTCACCCTGCTTTGACTGAACTCTTGGAACTTCTAGTTTATATGATCCTAAAGATCTGAGTGATCTGTTAGGTTTGTATTCAGTGAGCATATCTGTAATGTATTGAGGTCCTAGGCCATTTAGTGATTTATAGACCAGTAATAATACTTTAAAATCTATTCTGAATGTAACTGGCAGCCAGTGTAGAGACCTGAGGACAGGTGTGATGTGCTCTGATTTTCTGGTTCTGGTTAGAATTCTGGCTGCAGCGTTCTGGATGAGCTGTAACTGTCTGACTGTCTTTTTAGGAAGACCAGTGAGGAGTCCATTACAGTAATCCACCCTGCTGCTGATAAAAGCATGAACAAGTTTTTCTAAATCTTCACTAGAAACAAAGCATCTGATTCTTGCTATGTTTTTGAGATGATAGTATGCTGATTTACTGACTGCTTTGACATGACTGTTGAAACTCAGATCTGACTCAAGAGTCACACCAAGATTCTTGACCTTATTTTTTGTCATTTGACCTTTAGTGCCAAGGTACGCATTTACCTTGAGAACCTCATCTTTGTTTCCAAACACAATCATTTCAGTTTTCTCTTTGTTTAACTGAAGAAAGTTTTGGCACATCCAATTGCTCATTTCATCAATGCATTGGCAGAGGGTGTCAATGGGGCTGTAGTCATTAGGCAGTAAGGCTAGGTAGATCTGAGTGTCATCAGCATAGCTGTGGTAGGAGATTTGGTTCTTTCTCATTATTTGGCTCAGAGGGAGCATGTAAAGGTTGAAAAGGAGAGGTGCCAGAATCGAGCCTTGTGGGACTCCACACGTCATGGGTGTCCACCTCGACCTATGGTCACCTATACTGACATGGTAACCTCTACCTTCAAGGTTTATTACATTATTTAATACATTATGAAACTTATTATTATAAACTTTGGGGTGGTACAGTGGCGCAGTGTGTAGCACGATCGCCTCTCAGCAAGAAGGTTGCTGGTTCAAGCCTCAGCTGGATCAGTTGGCTTTTCTGTGTGAAGTTTGCATGTTGTCCCCATGTTCGCGTGGGTTTCCTCCGGGTGCTGTGGTTTTTTCCACAAGTCTAAAGACATGTGGTTAAGGTGAATTGGATAAACAAAATTGTCCATAGTGTATGTGTGTGAATTAGTGTGGATGTTTCCCAATAATGGGTTGCAGCTGGAAGGGCATTCGCTGCGTAAAACATATGCTGGATAAATTGGTTCATTCCACTGTGACCAACCCAGATTAATAAAGGGACTTAGCCGAAAAGAAAATGTATGAATGAATGAATCAAAAACTTTTGTCATATTCTGAGCTATTGTTTGTTTTCTCCACAAGATGTCGCCATTTTCCTTAGTGTTTCTGTTTGTGGTTCATTTGCGTTAATTTGGTTCAGCTGTGTCTTGTTAGTCTAGCCTATTTATTCTACCCTCTTGTTTTCACTTGTCACTTGGTTTTTGAGTTTGATTTGCTACCGCTGTTGCCGTAAGTCCTCTTGTCAGTACCTTTTGTATTTTTTGGCTATAGTACCCTTTGCTCTACGGAGAACTTTATGTTTGTTAACTGCTTAGCTTGTAGAGTTCCTACTTTTTGCCTGGCTGCTTTTTTTTTGTGATTATTTTAGATTTCCTTAATAAACACCTTTGTTTGAACTAAACCTTGTGCCTTAGCAAGTGGGCTCACCAACTCCCTCTGTGGCTGAACATTAAAACACTGGTATACTACACCAGCGACCTGGGTTTGAGCCTTGGGCTCATCACAACTTTACTCTTGAACTTTACAGCATTAAATTATGAAATCATCCTATGATATATGTGGTTAGTACCAGGCTGGAGCCCTTTTGCCTTTAAACTGTCTTCATGGCATTGATTCAACAAGGTGCTGGAAATTACTACTAAGATTTTGGTCCATGTTGACATGATCACATCAAGCAGTTGCAGCGGATTTGTGAATCTCCCAATCCAGCACATCCCAAAGGTGCTCTAATAATTGGTGTGAAATTTGGTGACTGGCCACTCTTTGGGTTTAGCACATTAGCCTGCTAGAAGTAGACATCACAAGATGAGTTACACTGTGGTAATTAACGTATGGATACGGTCAATAAAAATACTTGGGTAGGTTGATTTGAAACAATGCTTATTTGGTACAAAGGGACCCAATGAAAAAAATAAAAGGGGTGCTAATAATTCTGACTTCAACTGTACATAAAGTTTATTAATATGTTTCACATAAGGCAGCTCTGTGCATGAAGCAGAACTAGCTGCCATCGGTACCGTGATGCCAAATGATGATTCTCGCTAAAATCAGGGTTCTTCAGTTTGAGTTCAAAGGTTAGATGTCTGATTTCCATCGGCATTCTAGAAATTATTTCCAAAGTAGGAAACAGCAAAACTCCCAATTCCTAGTTGTCTGAAATGCAACATTTGCTGACATGAGTATAGGTGAGCTCATCTCATCTGTTTTAAGGTTTGATGTGTTGTTTGTTCAGAGATGCTCCTTATCAGACCTTGCTTGTAACAAGTGGATCTTTAAGTTACTGTTGCCTTTCTATCAGACAGTCAAACATGTTATCCTGGTGTTTGCAGGGATACCTCAAAGACATGGGGTATAGGTGAATGGGGTATATGTCGAAGCATGCTAATAGGACTTTTAATTTGCCATTAACCTGGGTTAAACGCTTCCGGTGAATTGAATGCCAATGCAAAATCCGATGCGTTTAAGGTCTGTTTTCTTTAAAAATCAGCGATCTCGACTAGCTGAGTGATATCTGATTTAAAGTGGGTCTCAGATTGTACAAGAAGCACTGCATTAAATTACATTTCCCCTGCCATATCTTTATAATATGAGCATTTATTTTACCCCAGTTTATTCAATGGAGCTGCTGCGTTAGCCTGCCGATTCTGACGGGCGCGTGTGAGTAAACCGCTTTTTGTCTCGTTTTACGCTTGAGCAACTAAATAAATGCTAAAGTTTATTAACTGAATGTATTTTAATGACATTACAACATCGATGCTGTATAAGGAACCGTATAAAATGGTAAAAAGTTCACAATAACAGGTCACCGGAAGTGTATCAGCATGGGAACTGCACTAGCTTGGCATATACCCTATTGGGTAAGCTAAAATTGTCTGTAGTGTATAAGTGTGAATGAGTGTCCATGGATGTTTCCCAGTGATGGGTTGCAGCTGGAAGGGCATCCGCTGCATAAAACATATGCTGGATAAGGTGGCGGTTTATTCCGCTGTTAAAACCCCAGATTCATAAATAAAGAGACTAAGCCAAAAAGAAAATAAATCAATGAATGACTAAATGCAGCTGCTACAGTATCTTGTGATTGGCTGATTAGGTATTTGCATTAACAAGCACCTGAACAGTATCTAATAAAGTGGACAATGACTGCATACCACTAGGAATGATAGGAAATGGGTGCTTACTTTGAAGATTCAGTGGTTGACAGACGCTTCCAGGTTTGTTCATATCACATTTAAAGATTTCTCCCTTGCGATTTTGAGTGTAACCCTTCCATGGAGATCCCACAAGGAGCCTGAGGAACAGTATGGGTGTTACAGCATCAGTTATTGACTACATGTTATGGATCAGTTATTAATGTTACAAAAAAGAGGAGGTGACATGGTGGAGCAGTGGGTAGCATGATTGCCTCTGTGCCGACCGCTGATGAATAAAGGGAAATGAATGAATGACAGAAAAGTGGACTCCAAAAGCAACCAGTAGCATACGCAAAGTGTGTATTTAAAAGTATCCAAGATTGAAGAGTCTCTCTCTCTCTCTCTCTCTCTGCAAAAGGCATCCATTACATGATATGAACACACCCACTAAATTACACAGCATATCCCTACTAGGTTGTCATAAAGTGATAAGGTGCTGTGCCCAGACTAAACACAGCATTCCTCAAACACTGACACATTCTGCACATCCTGTGACAGGACAAACAACATCTATTCCTTTATTACACAGCCACATTACACAATTAGTGCTCAGGTGAAGTGTTACTACATATAAATGCTATTATATTTTTATAACTTTACCATAAAATAAAAATAAAACAGCGATCAACACCCTCAGAGCTTACAACAGGTCTGTTTATGTCATTTAAAAAAAATCTGTTTGCCCATAGAAAAATTAATGTTTTTACTTTCCGAACTCATCACTTGTACTTTATAGCTTATGGAAATGGCAACAACAGAGAACGATTGCTAAAGGAAAATTTTTTGAGCAATATAACCAATTAATGAGGAAGGATGCACACACATATATGACTAGATGTCATGACAGATTCATTTTACATTTGAATAACTATCCATATTCCATATTTTTAATAGTTTCACATTCATAATAATTCTTTTTTGTTTTAAAATTGTAAATCAATGCTAAATGTAAACTGGAGAAAAAGTTGAGGGGGTTTTGACACAATCTACTACATCAGAACTGGGAATTCTAATGAAAAGGATTCTGGGTAATAGTGACTCGTTGTCTTTGGAAATGGTTTTAGAGGTCTTAAACATGTGTTTTGTTTGAGGCCTAACCAGATCAGTCAGACTGAGCTAATACTGGAATCAAAGGAAGAATGATGACATCAGCAGCATTCAGCCTCATACAAACTAAAGCATGAAGCAGACCCCCACCACACACAATAGTGCCTACGCCAAAGCAGGAAATGACTCATCTGACCTGTTGCACAACTGAGGCTGTTAAAAAACACTCAGATTTAGGACAGGACACTAAAATATCTAATAGTTATCATCATACTTCACAGCTGATTAATTACATTAGGAATGTTTTTAAATGACAAGTTATCTAAAATGCAATTGTAACCCACACTTGTGATGTTGAATTTAAGTCAATTTATATAGTATAATCAAAGTGTATATATATATATATATATATATATATATATATATATATATATATATATATATATATATATATATTTAACTTAACAAGGCTTAACTAGGTTAATTAGGTAACTAGGCAGGTTAGGGTATTTAGGCACGTTATTGTATAACGATGGTATGTTCTGTAGACTATAAAAAAAAATTGTGTAAAGAGGCTAATAATTTGTCCTTAAAATGGTGTGTAAAAAATTAAAAACTGCTTTTATTCTAGCTGAAATAAACAAATAGGACTTTTTCCAGAAGAGAAAATATTATCAGACATACTGTGAAAATTTCCTTTCTCTGTTAAACATCATTTGGTAAATATTTTAAAAAGAAGAAAAAAAATCAAAGGGGGACTATATATATAGTTCATTCAGAAGATAAGGTTTAGCCGTGGAGAGAGGGATGGTACAACAATAGTGGACAAATTAAGACAACAGAGGTTGAGGTAAGAAAATAATTTACTGTATTTAGACAAAACAACAAAAATAATTAAATTTGATTAAATTTGACAATCTATATTCAAATTTCTATATTCAAATTTTCTAAACTATTCTGTACCATAGTTCTGTATACTCTATGGTAAGTATCAATTAGATTTTAGGTCAATTCATTGTTTCTAATTTGTTATGTTCTTGCTTAAACCTCATTTAGTTAAGTCAATCAACCCTTTTGACTGAATAAAAATTTACATAGACTTTCAAAAAAATTGGAATATAAAACATAAAACTCATTCATAAACCATAACAATTCAGTAGTTTTCAAAGTGGCCCTAAATTTGATCACAATGTCCAGTTCGAAGGGTGATGAGATTTAAAAGAAATACAAAATGTCAATGTTTGGTTCGGTTACAATTACCATGCAATTGATTGTTCAATTCGATCTCCGTGTATTGACGATGTTTTCTATGCACATAGATATTTTACTTAGCAACAGAATAATTGTGCTAAAAGTTCTCATTTATATATTATTTGTAATACAATTTTTTTATTTACAAGCAGTCAGACATATGAACTGTACCTTTCATTTTGCTTGCTTAAAGAAAACACTCTTGTTGAATATATCAAACAAAGCTCAAGTACATGCACAGAACAATATGAGCATTAATAGCAAATAAACTAATGTAAATATTATCCCGCTTGCTATTTGAGCGTTGTCAAGTGAGTTCTTAAACGTCTATGATTGGTGACATGCTCAACAGAAAAGACTGCGATTGGCTCTATCGGTCAGTGCAGTTCAAGCGCTTTTCAACAAACAGTGACATGGACACTGATGGTAACTGGCCGCGGGGATCCCCTGATCCAAAGTGAGCAATGTGGTGGAGAAAACTCGCTCTGCAGACACGCTCATTTCTGGATCCACAAGTAACGTTATTGTTGCAAAAGCCGAGAGAGGCGATAAAACGTTACCACACGAACACGCCAGCAGGTCAAAGGGGCCACAGAAAGTGAGAGAGAGAGTTTACAGCTTTCATTTTTTTCCTTGCTGGGTTCTGATTTACTTCCCTGTCACTGAATTGTGCACAGTAGTCTGCTTTTTAAGTAGTTGGAGCATTTTAATCACTCGCAGTCTGCTCCCTCGCCATAGTAAGCTACGGCCATATAGCGCATATGTGATAAATGAATTACATAATAACCGGTTATGATTATTTCTGAACCGACTGTTATCATGATCTTTAATCTACAAGCACAACTTTTCTCCACATAATTTGACACAACAGAGATTTACTGTACAAAAATAAGCCCATTTACTTTGATAATTGCACAACAAATAATATAATTTATGTTAGACAATTATTTAATAACAGAGGAGTGCCTTTTAAAAATGAGGATTTTTTGTCCCATCATAAATATCAAATTACATGTAAAGAATTTGCTATTGTTTTTGGAGCAATCCCTTCTGGGATTATTATGCTTATGAAGAGAAGGGGCAATCAGTCTCCCCAGGTTGTACCACATCAAAAGGTGCTAAAAACAACTCTGGGTAAGTAAATATTTACCACAAAGCCAATTAACAAAAATATCAGCTTTCCATTTCAGTGTGAGATTATCTCTTGTCCTAATGCTGTCTATAACTGGAACAGATATAGGCAATATGAACTGAAAAAGAGTATGGACTTTACCACACCTTAAAAATTCCTAATTTACAATAAAATCCATGGAGTGTCTTATAAATTAAAACATAGGTGCTATCCCACAAAGTTTTTTTTTTTTTTTTACAAAGTTTTATTTCTGAAGATTTTGAAGTAAATTGCTCCTTTTGTGATCACCAAACTGAAGATCTGTCTCACCTTTTTTTGGAATTGTGAGTATACCAAAATTGTTTGGAAAAATGTATTAGGTAGATTTAGTGGTATAATTTCTGACATTATGTTAAAATATGAAAATGTTATTTTAGGATCTAACTTTTTTTATATCAGTATAAACATCCAGATGTTTTTTATTTATTTTTGGCCAAATATTTTATACACAAATGTAAATTTTGTAAGCATAAACTTCTAAAAATATATATAAAAGATCTAAATCTACTAGCAAGAAAGCTGTAAAATCTAAATCTGTTTAAAAAGATACATTTCTGTTTTGCTCCCTGGCATGTAATGTAATATAATGTAATGTAAATGTTTCATTTTGTAATAATATTAAATAAGAAAAAAAAGTTAAACAATAATAAAAAAAAGAATTCTGAACCGATTTCTGCACAATTAATCGTTAAAAGATCGCGATCTCGATTCGACCCCCTAGACGATCTTAAACCAGCATTTCTACGATTCTGCCAATCATATTTTCAGGTTCAGGAGAGGAGAGAAGAAAAGGCGGCTGCACGAGTCTTCATTGTTTCACACACGTTGCTCAGGGACATTGACACCTCCAAATGATGTTGAATGAGTCACATACTGCATTTACAAGGTATAATTCACCTAAAAATGTCATTTTTGTCTTAATATAATGATGTTTTCGCGATCGGGAAATCACACGTGACATGAGCTGCTGACCGTGAGCTGTTATCACAGAGAGGGCGTGCGCGCGCGCTCTACTTAATGATAGATGTCTACTTTAGTGAACAGAACCTGCAAATGTTGCGAGTAACAGGTAATACAGTTGTAAATAATATTCTGTTTGTGGCACAGAGTGATCGTTTGAGAGCCGCTCGCGAAGTCGTCACCTTAGAATTATAAGGTTCTATCTGACATTTTTGTCAAAATTGAGTTATTTACATATTCTTTTTAAATGGCAACTTATTTACATTATGGGATGTGTTTTTATAAGTGGTTTACATTTTAAGGCTTTTTATTTAAAAAACAAAAAAGGTGTATCTACAAAGTTGAACTCTAGCTTTGATCTATAAGGTTCTATCTGTGAGCCAATCAGCATTTTTAATGCATGCACGAGGACCAATCAGGATCAGCTTTCTTTGTCATTTCACTGGACTGCTCCATTGACAGCGGGAAACACCAGAAAGACAAAATCAGAGTCAATTAAAAAATGCCGCACCACACAAAATAGAATTGTGTGTGAATGTGATGATTTAAAAGCATTTCTTGACAGTGAGATTCATTCATTCATTTTCTTTTCGACTTAGTCCCTTTATTAATCTGGGGTCGCCACAGCAGAATGAACCGCCAACTTATCCAGCATATGTTTTACACAGTAGAGGCCCTTACAGCTGCAACCCAACACTGGGAAACACCCATACACACTCAATCACACACATACACTATAGGCAATTTTAGTTTATCCAGTGTACCGCATGTCTTTGGACTTGTGGGGGAAACAAAAGCACCCAGAGGAAACCCACGCAAACACTGGGAGAACATGCAAACTCTACACAGAAACACCAACTGACCCAGCCAAGGCTCGAACCAGCGACCTTCTTGCTGTGAGACAATCGTGCTACCCACTGCGCCACTACTACGCAAACGTTGAGATGAATTGCTCAATTTTACATTGTTGAAAAAGAAATGAATATTTAAAAATTTTTATATTAAAAGTGAAATATTTTTATTTTTGTATATATAGTCAGTGAAACACTTTTCAGTGTTTAATAAACTCATTTGCTCATTGTTTCTTTTAAAGTCTATAATTTTAATATTAAGCCTTGACGGGCAAATCCTTAATTTATTTCATGGAGCATATAATTCAATAAATATAATTCAATAATTTATTTAAAGCATAAAATTTAATAAAAATGAACATATTAATTAGATAGAATTAACAGCTGCACTGGAAAAGAAAAATTAGTACAGCCTTATAAAAAAAATCATCCTAAAACATAAAATAATTGTCATAGAAAGCAAAATTTTAACTTTCTCAAGCATTAACATGTTGTTACAACACTAAACTATATATATTTTTATTGTATTTCTTGATAAGTAATGCTTCAATGAATGATCTGCCAGATAGAACCTTATAATTCCAAGTGGAAAATGACTTTTCAGAATGAGAAGGTTCTATCTGCATTTACCGTGGTTTATTTACTCCAATTTGCAAATGTAAGAGAACTTTGATAATTTACATTTAGAGTACCCTTGGGGTCTCTGTCATGTTAATGTATGAAAGAGATCTGTTACACACATGTTATTTGCTATTTAGAATGCAAAATCTTTGAAGCTCAATATCTCAAAATCATTCAGAACGCAGATAGAACCTTATAATTCTAAGGTGACAAAGTATGAATAAGCACTTAGCAGTCAGAATGAAACCGAAAGTGTGCTCTTAATTTAAATGATTGTACAGCATTTTAGAGTTATGGTTAAGACAAGCATTTGATATGTTTTTTCTGTCATAGCGAACCCACAGTTGTACATGAAAATAAATGTTTACAATGTTAGTATAAGTACTCTAGCTTATATATTGTTGAATATAATCTGATAATGGCAAATGTCTGATTTTACCAGTGAATACATTTGTCTAATATGACAGATTGCAAGCATATATCTCAAACATAATAATTCAACATCAGAATTATTATAAGTAGAATAGAATTATTTATAGAAACCAGTAGACCTACACATAATATTATTATCGAGGTTGTGCCATATGCTTGTTTTGTCATACCTTTATTTTACATCTACAGAATCGTGAGAAAATCGTGATCTTTATTTTAAGCAAAAAAATCGCGATTCTCATTTTAGCCAGAATCGTGCAGCTCTAGAAGAAACAATTAATTTTGACACCCTTACAAAGAAACAATTCAAGGTGTATTTGGGATTTTAAAAAGTACTGTATAAATAACAGTATTTTTTCCTGCAGTGTCACCATAAGCTTGACTGTGATGATCAACATGCTTTTTTCACAACAAATTATATATAGTGACCCAGCATCTCTTCCATGTTTTAATTATGGAGCAACCAGATGTTTAAGGAAGTTTTGCATAGCGTAGATAAAACCTTTCTTTGTATATTTTACCTACAATGTATGGCTTACTACCACATTTTTAGCTGGCATAGGGAATGTGTGGTAGTGTAGTTGTTATGTTGAGAATAAGAGGAAGACCTTCACTTTCCTGTAGATAGATTCTAAAGGAACTTGGCCTCTTTGTAACTCTGGATATGGACAAATTTAATGACTACAGGAAGTGTGTGCGCTGTATATATGAGTATTGAGAGGACTGATACAGTAATACGGCCACAATTCCAACTATTAATAAATCACACTATTGCTTTTACTGCTGCTGATCTGTTATGCAGAATCACTTAACCAAACTATATTTTACTAAATAATTAAGAACTAAACTATCAATCAATACTGATGAGTTCCACCTGAGAGTCTTACCAGAGAAAATAACTAACATTGGTGTAGTGCAGGTTGGAGATTGCCATTATTACTGGTTCACTGTTTCAGTCACTCTTTTCAGCCTGGCAATAAAAAATATACTGGTCAAATCTGCTGTGCCAGAAAGTTGAGGTCCAAAATCAAAATCTGAGATCACCCCTACTGAGATTAATGGACATTTTGAATTTGGGTGCAAGGGGGATTTTAAACTGACTGGAGAGACCAATGAGGTGGGCAAGGGGATATTTATTTTTCAAAATCAAGATCTACAGAAGTTCATATTTTTAACATAGAATGTCCCAGTGCCAACTATTACCAAACCCAGTTAAAAGCCACGGAAAGAGATGTGATGCAAAACTCAAGGGCAAGTCAGTACAGAGACACACCTGTGTTGATTGTGAGATTCAGTATGGTCGAAAGACTGGAGAGGTGCTGTTACACAAGTTCCCATTTTCAACTAGTGCTGAACTGCAGCACCCGCTTCTAATGTTCTCACTCGATTGAAGGGGTGTCATCAATGGTTATCAGCTGATAGATATGGGCCAGTAGGGGCCTTCAGCGCCTACTGGTAGGCTCAGAAGGCTTTAATCATCCATCCACATGGTTATCAGCTATACTAATAGAGAAGACTCCAGATCCATATCTGTTTTTACATTACTGTGATGGTTGAGTTTAGGGTTGGGGTAGGCGTAGACGTGAATAAAATGCAATTGATGGGAAATTTTATAAATAATATAATAATTCTTGTTAACTTCTGACCACAGCTGTATGTGGTTCTATAGCTGATTAACCATGTGGATGGATGATAACACTGCAGAAGGCCCCTACTGGCCCATATCTATCAACTGATAGTCACTGATAAAGCCCATTCAATCGAGGATTGACATTCGAATCGGCTGAACGCAGAGGGTACTCAGTTCGTTCTAGGTAAAGTTATATGAAGGCCAAATATGGTAATCTACACTCCAAATGCATTCAAAAGCTCTCTGTATCTAATCCTATAGCAGTGAACATTAAGAACACACGGACTGTCTGCACACACTAGGGGCAGTTAGCAGTCATTTGCTGTTGTGGTGATGGTTTAGGTGTTTTGCCCTATGCTTTGCTTGTGGGAACTGAGGGTGGAAGTAGAAAACTGCTCATTCAGATCTGACGCTCTAACCACAAGGCCACAGCTGCCACTTGTGACAATGGCTGAGTTTCTCTATAAGCAACTCTGTGGGAGTTGTTGTAAACTGAATCCCCTAAAATGGGCATGTGTGCAAGTGATGGAAGGGCTGGAGTACTACAAATCTTCATACCTATGGTTAATAGAGTAAGATCAGCAGTGAGTTGAGATATAGAGACCAGACGCTACAATGGATGGAGCTGTGGCAAAGAGCACCACAAAGTGCTGGCTGGAGTACCTAAAGGTAAAGTTTCAACAAAGGAGTAAGGAGTGACACAAGCTTATCCAAATTTTAGGGCAATAGTTCAGAAGGAGAGGATGTGCACAGAAAAAAAAATCATAGAGCAAAGTTTTAGTTCCAACCAGTAGCTGGTCATGAATAAAAGGATCACATGAAATTACATCTAGAAAGATCCTCATAGTGTCAAATTCCTCATCATAGGCTGCCTTTTTTGTTAGATAACTTGTACATTCTAACACAGGGGTATCAAACTCAGTTCCTGGAGAGCTGAAGCCCTTCAGGGTTTAATTCTAACCTCCTTACCGGCAGGTTTCAAACAACTATGAAGGAGTGGATTTGAATCCAGTTTAATAAACTTCCAAACTGAAGTTTAATCAGGTGTTTAATTAAGGTTAAAGCTAATCTGTGCAGAGCTGTGCCCCTTCAGGAACTTAGTTTGATACCTCTTGTAAGTTGCTGCAGTAGGACTCTTTGTGACAGGCTCTACTGGTGGCAGCACGATAACAGGAACAATCAGCAGCAACCTTAACTTCCGGACTACAGAGCCAAATAGAAATGTCATTCATTTTGTCAAAGAGGGAGACAGAGCATCTTTTTAGAAGAATAGAAGCTTGTGCAAGCTACTACAATCTAAGACTTCCTTTGTAATTTTTTTAAGGAGGAGATCGTAGTAATGTGTATGTGAGAAGTTCTGCCACACTGTAGATTTACAGACTCAAACGTTACCGGAGCAAGAGTGTGAAGGGGATAAAAAGTGGAGCTGAGGTTTGGTGGCACCTCAAAGTGATGGTAGGAGCATTCGACTAGGGAAGAGCTGGCCCTGGAAGTCCTGTGTTTCGATAAAGCAAATTTCGGAAGAAATGACAGCTGATCTTGAATGGAATCAGGGCAGAAGTGGAGGAAACTCTGGGCTCAGATTGTACAGCTCTCAGACTCATAAAAGAATGTTCAGATGCTTAAGCGTGATGTGAATGAAAGCTTTCAAATGGAAAAGAGCAAGTATGAATGAATGACGGCATAAAAAGGGCTGGATAGCCAATTGCTGGCCTATGGAGGTTGGATGTTTTGAGAGCTAAACACTCTGTTGGGAACATAGGACATTTGGATAATAATAATAATAATAATACATTTTATTTAAAGGCGCCTTTCTAGCAACTCAAGGACACCGTACAATCAACAAGAGCAATAAAACAACAAGAGAAATAATAAAATATACACAGCAATAGTGCAGATAAAATTAAGTATTAAAAGCCATCTTGAATAAGTGGGTTTTGAGTCTTGATTTGAACAGTGAAAGGGAGTCAATGTTTCTGATGGCAGGTGGTAGTGAGTCCAAAGCCGCGGACCAGAGCGGCTAAATGCTCTGTTGCCCATAGTTGAAAGGCGAGAAGAGGGAACAGACAAGTAGAGGGAGGAAGAAGATCGCAGGGTGCGAGAAGGAACAGAAATGTGGATGAGGGCAGACAAATTTGGAGGGGCGAGATTGTGGATGGCTTTGAATGTTAACATCAAGATTTTAAAGTCAATTCGAAAATGAACAGGTAACCAATGAAGCTGCTGCAGGACAGGGGTGATGTGATGAGAAGAAGGGGTTCTGGTGATGATACGGGCAGCTGAGTTCTGGACCAACTGAAGCTTACGGAGAGATTTATGAGTGAGACCAAAGAGAAGAGAGTTGCAGTAATCTAAACGAGATGTAACAAGGCTATTAACGAGAACAGCAGTGGCATGAGGGGTAAGAGATAGGCGGAGACGGTTAATGTTGAGTAGGTGGAAGTAAGCAGAACGGGTGATGTTATTGATGTGAGAATCAAAGGATAGGGTGCTATCAAGGATGACACCCAGACTCTTAACCTGTTTAGAGGGATAAATGGAACAGTCCTCAATTGAGAGAGAAAAGCTGTCAGTTTTGGAGAGTGTTGATTTGGTACCAACAAGCAAAACCTCAGTTTTTGAACTATTTAGTTTGAGGAAGTTAAGAGAGAGCCAGGACTTGATTTCTGCTAAGCAGACTGTAAGGGATGTAGTTGGAAAACAAGAAGAGGGTTTGCCAGAGAGATAGAGCTGGGTGTCATCCGCATAGCAGTGAAACTGTATGTTATATTTACAGAGAATATTACTGAGTGGAAGGAGATAGATGATAAAAAGTAGGGGCCCCAGGACTGAGCCCTGGGGAACACCCGAAGAAACTGTAAAATGCTGAGAAGTGAATGATTTGAGTTGAATGAACTGAGTGCGGCCAGAAAGATAAGATTTAAACCAGTCAAGTGGGGTATTGGTGATGCCAAGAGTGGATAGTCTATTAATGAGGGATAACAGGACACAGACAGGATAACACACTATAAACCATCACATGCATAGCAGAGAAACTGTTAATGTGGATGTGGCTAAAGAGGGCAGATTTGTGAGTTGCTGCTAGGGCAAAGGCCAGAGTCTGAACAACCCTGACTTTGTCGTCTGGTTGAGTGCGTTTGATATTTGAAAAATTCTACTGTAAATATTTTTCGATACCAGGTCATTTTATTGAGAATGTGCCCTAGCATAGTATCAAAAAGATTTTTTAACTTGCATTAATCAATTTCTTTTAGCTTAGTGCCTGATTTATCAGTGGTTGCCACATTTTTGATGCTGAATCAAAATACACTAAATAATTTCAATGACGGTTAAAAGTGCACTATTCTGATTATAATGCAAATGTATATCTTACCATTTTCCTTGGCTGTTGCTGAACTGCCGTACAGTGTATCCAAACTGCTCTGCTGATGACCCTGAGAAAATCCTTGCTCCTGTTGTCCCCACATTAAAACCCTGAGTGTTATTGATGCTGAAACCTGTTGAGACATATTAAAACAAGTCTTTTTTCTGGCCTGATATACCAACATACACACATACTCTACCAAAATACACTGCAAGACAAACAAGAATAATGAAGCAAAACAATATACTGCCTGTTGCATGATATCCTAAAAAATGTAGTTTGTTAGTATTTTTGTAATCAGGTATGGAATTTGCTGAGACATGTCACAGCGTGAACTCATGAGGGATGGAGTGACTGTGTGCACTAAATCTTTGATGTGGAAATCCTTGGAGATTGTAAACAATATTTAGCCATATAATCACAGAGAATCTTCACGAGTTGAACTTTATGGTACGGGTTTTTTGCTTGACAATGAAGAATAACATTTAAAGATATGCCAAGCTTTGTATTCATGCTCGTTCATCTGGGTTTATCAAACCTTTATACCATTTTTATGTATATTTACTGAGTAATCCACTATTTTGGAGCACTGGTCAAATTTGTCTTTAACTTCAGTGTTAGATGGGGTTAACACGACTTTAGAAAGATGAAATAAGACTGTTTTGTTTGCACAGTGATCAGAAAGTAATAAGATGGTAGCTATCTTTTTAGCATTAATTATATATTAATCAAATATTCATAATTATTTTTAGCATGCTTTTTCGATTCAGTTTTTATCAAACTTTTTCCTTGGTATCTTAATGAGTAAATAATTAAATTGGTAACATTTTCAGTGGACAAGAACCAAACATGCATTTTTGCATGTAGTTGATATTGTTTTCTTCCAAAGAAGACTTCCTCAAGGACAAATGATCTTGAAACTAGACATGTATCCTGTTGAACTGAAACAGAGTGGCCCAACATCATTTAACTCTTACGAAATGTAAACTAGTAAGTGTTCGGTTGACTTGGATTTAATGTTACAACTCAAAATATGTCAAAACATGTTTGAGCAGAGTGTGATGTGAACAATATTTCAACATCCTCATCTATCCTGGCCATCCGATCTCACAGTTTATCTTGATTGTATAGTTTTACTCCAATCTAAAAAGTTAAGAAGAATAGAGGCAATTTGCTGAAAAATGCACGTGAGAAACAATCCACAAACTGATGAATAAAGTAACTTACATAGTACATCCTCAGACTTCTCCATTCACAATATAAAGAGGCAGTCACACAGTCATAGAACAATAAGAGCCTTCAAACTATGCAGAAAGCAGACAGAACTGAAGGACACATGAAACGAGACAGACGAAGAATTAAGTCATGAACATCAGCGGAAACAGAAATTGGAGGTCAGACTATGGGGTTAAAGAGAGAATGTGTTTCCAGTCCAGTGCCTGCATTATAATCAGTAAGCCAGTATAGACACAATTAGAATAGACAGTTTGGGCAAGTATGCTACACCATTTCAACTATGATGATTTGGCTATAGTGTTGCTTAATAGTCACACTGCACTGTAAAAAATCCAACTTGAAAAAAAGTGAAAACTACTTGTTTTTTGTTGTTGTTAAAATAAAAATGTTCTTCGTTAAGTTAAAAACATTAGTTTTGTGAGCAAAACTTTGCATGTTCACCCAAAAAAAAAAAGCTTCTGCCAACTTGTTACTTTAAATTGAGTTAATCTCAAACCTTAGACAGCTGCAGAAAGACTTTTAATGCGAATTTTCATCTCACATTTACCTAGTTCACTCGACAAAAAGAAACGTTATGCGCATGTGGACTGTTAATTAGTATTTAACTGATAGGCATGTACAGTTGAAACCAGAAGTTTACAAACAATCTAAAAAAAAGGAACCATTTTTTGAAAAAATGTCTGAAGGTAAATCATAATAAATGTTTACTATTTTAGGTCTGATAGGATTACCTAAATGATTTACATTTGCTAAATGCCAGAATAATGAGAGTTTATAATGAATAATGAAAGTTTTTTTTATTACTTTTTAGACAGTAATTATCATTAATACATTAATATCTGACTTTTTTAAATGGTTATGTGCCTTTTTATACAGTGTACGTAAACTTCTGGTTTGAACTGTATATGGAAGTTTTTTCCTAACAAAATGAAAATTCAAAAGCCTAAAAAGATCCAATAATAAATCAAACTTTCAAAACAACTACCCAAATGATAAATCAAACAATCAAATAATAAGTCAAAATGCATTCTTAAATGAGAAATCAAATGTATTTGATATTTATATTTCATGAACAAATCCTGTAATAATTAAATGACTTAATAATTAAATGATTTCACACACACACAAATGGAAACTCATGATGGACTATATACAGTACAAGGACTATAAAGACATCTCATTCACACAGACTCTTTGCTGAGTCCTTTTCCCCCCGTGAAGCCTCATAAAGTGGTTTTCCCTGGTTGTCCTGCCATGTATTGATACTTGTTTATGGTTATTTTTGTTTTGCCTCCTTTCCTGTTTCTAATTCTGTGCCTAATAATGTTTACATGTTTAAATGTTACCATTTGTCTGTTTCATTTTTTTCTGCTTGTTTTTATTTCTTAGTACCATTTATTTTCTGTTCACTCAACGTCAGGCATTTCAGTTCTGCAGACAAAAATGTTCAGTTGGCACAACTTAAAAAGTTTTGTAGTTCACATCTCTAGAAAACTAATAATCTTATGTTAACCTAACTAAATGTTTTTTTTATTATTATTTTTTTATTTGACAAATAATTTTTGGTCAGTGCAGCTGATGTTTTTAAAAGTTGAGTGAACATGAAAAATCTAAAGGAAATAAGATTATGTATTTTTGTGGTAGTACTAGCTTAAATTTTTTTTTTTATACAGTGTGTGGATAGTTCACCCAAAACTGAAAATTCTGTCATTTACTCTCACTTTACTTACATTTACTCTCACTCATCCCAAACCTGTCCGAGTTACTTTCTTCTGTTGAACACAAAATTAGATATTTTGAGAAAGCTGGGAACCTGTAATGGAAGTCAAGGGAATTCAAAGTCCAGTATGAAGTTTTCTTGAAGTATTCTTAAGATTAGACATTAATTGGCTGCTCATGTTTGTTTAATTGGAGTTGAAGCTAAGCTTTTCAGGTCTCTGTCCCGTTTGTTCAAGAAGGTTGAAAATGAAAAAGAGATAGAGTATAGCTAAAAATGTTTATTAATTACCATCACAGTGGCCCAGTGGGTAACACGATTGCCTCACAGCAAGAAGGTTGCTGGTTCAACCCTTGACTGGGTCAGTTGGCATTTCTGTGTGGAGTTTGCATGTTGTCCCCGTGTTCGCATGGGTTTCCTCCGGGTGGTCCCGTTTGCCTCATAGTCCAAAGACAATGCGGTACAGGTGATTATAAGCTAAATTGGCCATAGTGGCGAGGCAGTGGTGCAGTAGGTAGTGCTGTTGCCTCACAGCAAGAAAGTCGCTGGGTCGCTGGTTTGAACCTCGGCTAAGTTGGTGTTTCTGTGTGGAGTTTGCATGTTCTCCCTGCCTTCGCGTGGGTTTCCTCCGGGTGCTCCGGTTTCCCCCACAGTCCAAAGACATGCGGTACAGGTGAATTGGGTAGGCTAAATTGTCCATAGTGTATGAGTGTGTGTGTGTGTGTGTGTGGTGTGTGTGTGAATGTGTGTGTGTGGATGTTTCCCAGAGATGGGTTGCGGCTGGTAGGGCATCCACTGCATAAAAACTTGCTGGATAAGTTGACGGTTCATTCCGCTGTGGCGACCCCGGATTAGTAAAGGGACTAAGCCCACAAGAAAATGAATTAATGAATTGGCTGTAGTGTATGTGTCTGTGTATGGATGTTTCCCAGTGATGGGTAGCAGATGGAAGGGCATACGCTGTGTAAAACATATGTCGGATAAGTTGGCGGTTCATTTCGCTGTGGCGACCCTAGATTGAGGGACTGATCGAAAAATTTTTGAATAAAAAAATAAGTTACCTACATTTTGAATAGTCTGTGGACAAGTAAATCAACATCAAACTTTCATTTTAGTCAAAGTTTTGTATATTAGTTTTCTACTTGTAAAGATTGGGTGGATGCTATGTACAGTAGGTGGATGTTACAGTTTACAGCTAAAAATATTACAGTATTTTTTACTCGATCTGATGGTGAGAAGGAGGAAGTAAGTTAAATGACACTTAAAGGGACAGTTCAGTAGTATTTTCATATTAGGCAAAACAAATACTATGAATGTTAAAGTTTAGAGGGTTTTAAGCTATCTTCAACATCTTCTTTAGCATTCAACAGAATTTTCTTATTTTTTCAAACTATCTATTTAATTGTGTACACTAAAATAAAATTAAAAGCAAGCAAAATGCTGTTACACTGTATGTGCAAATGCGTTGCACTGACATTAGTGCAAATATTGTTGTTTTTACTGCCACCCAGACTGACCACAACCTCAACACATCAGAAAATACAGATAACCACAAAAACTTTCTCAAGACAGAAACATATTGAACATTGAACACAAACAGGTCATTTTACTGCAACAAACTCAAATGAGTTGTATACAAAGCATTATGGAAACTTATGCAAAAAAACAAAAAATCTAACTCCCTATATGATTGGTTTGAAAATTAAACTGTATGAAAAGAGTTGTGTTTTAATGAACTAGTACTTTTTCTGTAAGACTAAACAATCCACTTCTACCATGATTTTGAACAGTAAAACACCTCAATCAACACTGCATTCATTTTAATAAACCTTGTAGCAAACATTAACATTTTATTCTTTCCAGACCTGACTAAAACGGTTAGTAGAGTTAATATGTATGTTATAATGTAAAGCAGGGGTGTCCAAACTCGGTCCTGGAGGGCTGGAGTCCAGCTAAGTTTAGCTTCAACACACCTGGAAGTTTCTAGTATATCTAGCAATTCCTTAATTAGCTGGTTCAGGTGTGTTTGATTAGGGTTGGAGCTAAACTCTCTTAAGGACACCAGCCCACCAGGACCGAGTTTGAACACCCCTGATATAAACGCTAATAAAACCAATGAACTAATACAAAACTGTTACACTGATCTCAAGTTTGTTTGGAAGTTATTACATCAACAACACTACAGTTCATCTGCATGTAAATTCAGTGTTGTCATTTAATGTAGCAATTTAGGGTTATATTATTAAACAAAATGCGTGTTTGTATTAGTACTTACACAGAACAGCGAGAAGTACCAGCAGAATCTTTATTTGTAAGTCCATGTTGCCATCCAGCATCAGCACGAGCAGTTCTCCAGTGTCTGAGCATCGAGTTACAGTGAGTGAATCTGCACTGGGCGGAGGAGGAAGAGCCGGGGGAGGACGGGCTGGTCGCTCTCACACCTCATACCCTCCCATGGAGGGTCAAAATAGATTCGATAGGTGAAACATGTTGAAAGAGAACTGTAAAAGTAGCATTCACAAAAATATGCGTTTAAATGTGTTGGCTGCATTTCCAGTTTGGCTAAATAGGCTAACATTGCTTTACAACTTTGAAGTTGTAGCGCAATATTATTAGAAAAGCTGAAAGAAATACGTATTCAGTTTTCACTATGGAAACTGATCAGTTTCCATAGTGAAAACTGCATGTACGTTTCTGTCAGCGTTTATATCCGACATAATATAACGTGATTAAATTAATTAACGTGAATAAAATCATCATATGGGGCGTCACGGTGGCGCAGTCGCCTCACATAAAGAAGGGCGCTGGTTCAAGCCTCGGCTGGGTCAGTTCCCAGATAGCAAAATACACTCGGGCCAGTTCCGGCTAGATTGTCGCCTGCCGGAGACTAACCCCTCGGCCCAACTTCGGCTGCCGGACTCGGGCCGGATGCCTGTGGACTCACTGCCCGATTCCGGCCCGAATCAAGCGGGCCAGATGCGGCGGCCGTAAGCGAGCCGACGCTGCGCATCCGCGCCGGAATCGGCGCGAGGGTAATGTGCGCTGCGGCCCGGAGCTGGCGCGACTCCGTATTTATACACCTTATAAAACCTTTTGGTGTTACATTGGTCCTTGATATATGGTATTACAACCATTTGAATTTATATAACAGCAAACACAGGCTATAATGTAAACACAAAGTGTAAGCACTGCGTTTAACCTTTGAATAAAGTGCAAACTGCATACATATTCTGTAACGAAAATAATTGGCATTTCTGTGTGGAGTTTGCATGTTTTCCCCGCGTTCGGGTGGGTTTCTTCCGCTTGTTCCGGTTTCCCCCATGTTCAAAAGACATTCAGGTGAATTGGGTAAAATTGTCCGTAGTGTGTGAGAATGAGTGTGTGTGCATGTTTTGCGATGAGTTGCAGCTGGAAGGGCATCCGCTGCGTAAACATATGCTGGAAAAGTTGGCGGTTCATTCAGCTGTGGCGACCCCAGATTAATAAAGAGACTAAGCCGAAAACGAATGAATGAATGAAAACCCTCATATCTATGGCAATCTATGGCATATCTATGCACTTTTGAGTTGACTGTTTGTTCTGTTCCTTCAGATTATTTTTATACAGAGCACTTGAATGCTTGTATCTTATTGGCTGGTGAACATTCAAAGGTGCACAATTATTTTTTAGGAAACCGCAGTATTAGCTAGCCTAGGCTAGCACTAATAAACTAGCATACACACATGCTAAATATCTTGAAATACAACATCTGGAAATGTGAAAACCATAATATAAATAGAATAATTGACTTTAGTTTGTTGAATTATTAGAAAATACATTGGGTGAGCATTATTTTTTTGGTTTGCATAATTGTTTAAATTACTTTTCTTAATTATTGGTTATATTCCATTCAAAAACATTTAACACATCTATAGTATTGCATGGTTTTGAAGGGTTATTCATGGTCTGCCAAAAGACGTCTGTTAATTTGAACAAGTTTCCTTTTACAGTAGCCTAATATTAGATAACTGTGAGGAGAATAATTTTGTCTCATCGCCTCACTGTACCCACTTTTAGTGCATTTTTTCAGTTTAGCAGAAGATACTTCAATAATTTGCACAGGGGAAAAGGAATTGCACAAATATTTCCTCAGTTTTCCAACTGTAATGTTTTTAAAAGCTGTTTGTTAAAGCATTAAAAAAAAGTAAGATATTAAATGACAATATATTCACTATATACTGAACATTTGATAAACAACAACCCTATAAAGCTATAAAATTCCCTTAAAGCCTATCAATCTCTTTAAGATATGCTTAGAATTTCACAATTACCACAAAGAGTGGAAAAAAAAAACTGGCCAACAAAATCTTGTTTAAAAAAACATCATTTAATCTGCCCTCAGGACTTCAATCACAACAGTAAAAGTCATTCATAATAATTATTTCACATTGAGGCGTTAAAACCAGTGTGTGTCATCATACTGCAAGTTTGTGCAGTGAGTGAGCTACAGGCGTACAATCTGCATCTAATACACAGGGGCATTAGATTTATTAAAAAATTATCATTTCTTTATTTTATTCTTTAGTGGAGAACCATATGCATACTAAAGCAAGTCTCAACGCGATGAGAAAGCAGGAACTGACAGAGACAAACTGCACCCTACTCCTCTGTCTCTCATGCATGTAGAAACTCATTCTCATACTTTTGAGAACGGCACACGACTGAGGCCAGAGCGAGCAAGTCCACTGCAGTAAACAAAATACAGTAATATCATCAAGACCTTCAGGAATCGAATGGCGGCAAACTGAATATCAGTCATTTATCTGTACATTTCGAGGTGACTCCATTTTCAAAGTGTGGCTTGTTCATGCTGGATTCTCACATAGACCCTCTTGTTCAGCCTGCTCCTGTTCATCCCCCTGCTGCGGCAATGCTTTTCTCTTGAAGAAGCCAACCTGGTGGAACATCAGTGTCATAGTTTGTTTTTCTTTGCTTTGCTTTGTTCAGGATTGATAGTTATTAGTTTTTACAAATTTAAGTGTATTAAACATAAAACAGTTAAGTTGTCCCCCAAAAATCCCAATATTTTTTTAGTTTCAACTAATTTTAAATAAGTATTTTGAACAAACAGCAAACGCCATTTTTGAGTGTATTAGTAAGATGGTAGTGATTTGTTTAGGATTAAATGCCAATGGTGAAAGTAAGATTTTGTTTTTAGAAAACATTTCTTTGAGCAAGTTGTAGTCTGGTATTGATTACAAACTATGTGATCGTATCATAATCTAGATTACCTATTTTAGGTTATTTACAGTATTCAAATTTATGTCCCAGATAGCAATTAGCATTCATACTTTTTCGGATTATTGTTATTAATATTTCATGTGTTTTAAATTTTTTATTATTACATTTTGTTTGCATTATTACATTTTGTTGTATTTCATGTCTGTAAATTGTTTTGAGATACTACTTTTAAAGGTGCTATATAAAAAATAAAGTTTATTATTATTAATATTATTATTTGTATTATATACATATATATGTCAAGTGGAATGATGTGACAGTAGATTTTTTTGAAATTGTAAATAATTTTAAATTTATAAAAAAAAAACTGTATTCTGATTCTAAGCATTTTAAAGTGTAGCACAATCTTAGAGTCTGATTATGTAATCCACATTAAACATTGTGAATTTAACTTGTTTAAAAAAAAAAAAAAAATATATATATATATATATATATATATATATATATATATATATATATATATATATATATACACACACACACAAACACACACACACATATATATATATATATATATATATATATATATATATATATATATATATACATACACATATACATATATATATATATATATATACATATACATATACATATATATATATATATATATATATACATATACATATATATATATATATATATATATATATATATATATATATACATATACATATATATATATATATATATATATATATATATATATATACATATACATATACATATATATATATATATATATATATATATATATATATATATATATATATATATATATATATATATAGTTCAAATAAAACACTATTTTAAATAAATGATTATAAATAAAAACAGTGTGAATGAGTGTGTATGGATGTTTCCCAGAGATGGGTTGCAGGTGGAAGGGCATCCACTGCGCAAAAACATATGCTGGATAAGTTGGTGGTTCATTCTGCTGTGGCGACCCCAGACTAATAAAGGGACTAAGCCGAAAAGAAAATGACTGAATTAATAAAAACGTGTATTTCTGCAACCATGCAAATCACTGTGGCCTCAGAGCTTGCAGAAGACACTTAAAATAACATTGTTACACAATAAGGAATTTAACTGATTGCATGTCTTCTTGGCTTATAAAAAATATCTTCCTCATGTAAACACTTTATACACATCTTGGCGTTTATCTCCTTTTAATGTCATACAAAAATGATAATAAAATACATAAATAAAAGCAGGCAGTAGCTGGTGTTAATGTAATTCATGTAAAAAAAAAAACAGCACAAACCTTCCAGAGAATCACTGTAACAAGAGCGAATAGGAGCAGGCCGCCGAGAACACTTCCTATGATGATGCCTATAGGAATATCTCCAATCGCTCTTTCTTTAATGACTTTGATTTTGATCTGCAACAGAGACAGAAATGATTAGATATCTGTTGATCATACAGCAATGGTATTAGTACAAGGGTTTTAATGATGCGGATCTCCAAATGACAACAGATATGATAATATGATACAAACACACAAACTGATTTTTGAATGACAAAATATGTATATAATACGTCAGTTTTTAAAGATGCTTAAAAATATATATTACGATAATTTTTGTTTCCTAAATATTACACTATAATTTATTTCGGTGATGTCACATTCATAAATCATTCCCATAACTGGCTTCTCAGTTACTAGTGCAGATTAATAATACATCATGATCATGTTTAAAAAATGTTACAATTGATATTTATAAACAAGGGCATATGGGACAACACGGTGGCTCAGTGGTTAGGACTGTGGCCTCTCAGCAAGAAGGTGGCTAGTTCGAGTCCCGACTGGGTCAGTTAGCATCTCTGTGTAGAGTTTGCATGTTCTCCCTGTGTTCGTGTGGGTTTTCTCTGGGTGCTCCGGTTTCCCCCACAGTCCAAAGACATGTGGTACAGGTGACTTGAATAAACTAAATTGCCCATTGTGTATGTGTGTGAAAAATATGTGTGAAAGAGTGTGTACGGATGTTTCCCAGTACTGGGTTGTAGGGGGTTGGCAGTCTGGATACAGCAAAAATACAGTGAGGCATTAATATTGGTTAATGTAACTTTTAAAATTATTTTTATTTATTTATTCTGTGGCATCACATGATCTTTCAGAAATCATTCTGATATGCTGCCTGAGAAATTATTATTAATTTTTACTTGTGCTTAATTATTAATTCATTTCTTTTTATTTAATGTTTCTTTTTAATGCCAGCATCTTGGTTTCCACAAAAATATTAAGCAGCAAAAACACTAACTAATTTTATTAGCATAAATAAAAAATAATGATAAATCTTTTTGAGCTTTTTGAGAAACTATATGACTGTTAAACGTCACTTTTAATTTTAAATAATACCAGAAAATACAAATAGTTTATTTATTCATAAAGCAGTCGAATAGAGTCCCAAGAATACAAAATGACTAATCTCATTATTATTATTGTTATTATTAATATTTAATGGAAAACTATTTGACAATGAATTTTAGTCAACTGAATTAAGATTAACAATATTTCAAGAGTATAAGGGCAAACATCTGTCTCTTTAAAACAGAAAAAACCTGTTAAAAAATTGCTGACTAACACAAAATGCTGGACCTAGAACTATGCTGGTCAACTAACAAATTGCAGCTTTAACCAGCCTTGACAAGCAGAAAAGTGACTCTAAGCTATAAGCTGGTCTGATCTTATCTTGAACAAAACTAAAAGAGAGGGTCAGGAACTGACCTGCTGTTGTTTGTGAGAAACCACAATGAGATCAGGCTGAGATGTTTCTACTTCTGCGCTTCCAGTCAGTAAAACTGTCTGAAAATCCGCCTGGAAGGAGATAAACATGAAGAATCTTATCAAATAACAGGAATGGAGAACAGAGATCAAACTGCTGAAGAGGCACTTACATAAGCAAATGTGCCATTCCAGATTCTGGCAGTGATGTTTATAAAGTAGCTGCTCTTCATCTCTAGATCTTTGAGGAGACAAATCATCTGTTCACATTTAGATGACTTACAGTTCTGGGGGAGAGAAAAAACATTCTTAAACTTGCTTTCAGTAGTTTGGCATCAGATTTTCTATAACTTCTTGTCCAAAATGATTTTAGAAAGTGGTTTAGATATGAAGATTTTTATTTTTTGATGCAAAACAGAAATACAAAAGTTCTCAGAAAGTATTTTTTTTTCCATATTTTGCTATGTTGCGGCCTATCAAAATTTCAAAAATAACTTTTAAATACATTGTTTTTCTAAATTCAAAACAATACTCCATGATAAAAATGTGACAGAAGTTTGTTTGAAATATGTAAGTATTTACATTTGAAGTTTTAAATGTTAAATAAAAAAAACAAAAAACAATTCTGTCTCTATTTACTCACACCCAAGTGGTCCCAAACATTTATGGGTTTTTTTTTCTGTTGAACACAAACGAAGATATTTTGAAGAATGTTGAAAACCTTTGACATCCATTGCAGGAAAAAACAAATACAATGGAAGTCGATGTTTAACATTTTTCCTAAATTTTGTTATGTTTGGAATGGCATGACAGTGATTAATTAATAACAGAATTGTCCTTTTGGGTGAACTAACCCTTTAAGTCTCTTCTGCTCACAATATGCTGCACACCGCCCGTAAAACCCCTATGTTTGTCTTATTCATCCAGAATTTGTTTAATAACACATTAAACTCTATATATCATATATATCAACTATATATCATAGGCCACAACAGCATACTCTTACCAAACCTTTGAAAGATATAAGTGCTGCCGGTGCAAGAACACACATATTATATTTGTCATGATCAACAGCGATTCACATTCACATGAACTACAAATCTACTGGAAAATAGACTACAAGAACCAGTCATGCTCAACACACATAACCGGTAGCAGATCCTGACTAATTGCATACACACAGCTGATGCTGCTCAAGTACTGATTACATAGACATATATTATACAGCTCACTTTGAGACACTCATTGCTGAGTCTAGTTATCTGTTCGAGTGACATTACGACGTGTTTCCTTGGTCTGCCTTTGCTGTGTTTTTGAACATTTGCTTTGTTTTGTTTGTTTAATCCTGTTTGCTGCTTGCCTTGTGATCATCTGCCTGTTATTTTGTCTTCGACTCTGGATTGCCCTCATACATTTGTTTGCCCCTGTATTGACCACTGCTTGCCTGACCATTCTAATAAACCTGCATGTGGATCCACACCTCTTTTGTCAGTGTCACTCCAATGGTTACAATATTATAGACCATTGAGGGATGTAAACAATAACAATGGTGTAACGTATTTCCTGTTTCATATTTTTAATTTCCATAACTTCCAAGAATCCAAGAAGATCTACCTATTGATGAATAATGTTATTACAGCTGTTTAAACATCAATTTATAATTGAATTGCCTGTTGTTATCGTTAGGAAATAGTTTAACAACAAGCAAGAAATATTCATGGGTCAATAACACCACCACATTGAAATGTTCTATATCAGGGGTTCCCAAACTTATTAGCTTGCGACCCCCAAAATAACAATGCTATTGACTCGCGACTCCCAATATCCTCTGAGGTGGTTATATATACAGAAACCTTGCATACAATAGCGCACACACACCAATAGACCCAAGTTTATTCTTAGTTTATTTTTTTTATGTATATCAGAGCTGTAAATGTGCCAGAAAGTTTAACCTGATGTTATAAAATCAATCTGCTGCATCTGACGCCATTGGTGTGTCTTTAAAATTATGTAATTACCCCAGGGGTCGCAATCCAATAGAACTAGTAACTATAGGTTACTGTAGTAACTATATAGTATATATTAACTATAAACAACAACTTTTCTCTTCAGTAGTTTATTGATAAAATATGGTAATTCTCATCGTTTAATATAAATAAATAGATTTTTGGAAACCACCAGGCGACCCCCCTTTATTGTCTCGCAACCCCTTGGGGGGTCCCGACCCCCACTTTGAGAACCACTGTTCTATATAACACACAGACTGACCAGTTCTGTGGTTCCTCTGAAGCTCTGTTTAGTGAAACTGGCCGTGTATGTTTTCTCTCTGATCTTCAGAGGGTCAATCAGTTGACTGTCGTCACATCGCACATTTGCAGCCTGCACATCAGAAACACAGGTTAAATCATGTGCTGGTTCAGTTTGATGATGAAAGTGTACAGTAATTATAGAAGCTAGAGCAATGTATTTACAGGTGATGTTTTGACTGAAGTCAAGTATAGTAAATGATCTCCATTTTTGGTTTTGGTGGGCAGTGAGATGCGCAGATGAGCCTGATTTACTGGGAAGGTTCCAGTAGAAACCTGCAAAAAGACACCAATTCAAATTGCTGTCTCATAACTTACACACTGTAGCAAACACTAGAGGGAACTTCAGACATGTTCATGTATAGTAATAATAAATATACATTTTTGGACTCACTCTTAACGTTATGTTAAACTCTCGGCCGATGTCATCAAAATTTGATACTTTATGTTGGACTTGATCCTCTTCTCCAATCATGCAAAAATCCAAGTTTATGTCTCTTGAAAAATAAACAAACAAATAACTGGGACTAAAGTTTTCATACACAGGATTTTCTTTATAATTGATTTCTGAAATACAGCCTTTGCTAAGGTGTTTTCTATACATTACTATGTGATTGCTAAGGTTTTACTGGGTGGTTTCTTGTTGGCAAAAAAAAAGCCAAACATACCAATAAAACAAACAAACAAATCATTCAGAATTCAAAATTTTGGTGTGTATTAACAATCGAATGAGGCAAAGAGAAAGTACAGAAATATATTTAATACCTGTATTGAGAATGAGGTCGCATGCATTGCTCAGGTGGTATTTTTTCTCCGACTTCAGCAAAGTCTAAAATTCTCGACCGTTCTGTGGGTCTAGTCTATGAACTCTGATCTTTGTATCTTATTTTCTTTTAAATTCAAGTCAGGTGATTGTAATCTAGCAGCTTTATTTTTCTTTCTGAAAGAAGTTGAGAGTTTCCTTGGCTGCGTTTAGGGTCATTGGGCTCTATTTTGAAGATCCATGCGCAAAGTGCAAAGCGCAGGGCGCAAACGCATTAAGGGCATGTCGGAATCCACGTTTGCTAATTTAAGGATGAAAAAATCCACTTTGCGCCATGGCTCATGGTCTAAAAAAGTTGAGCTTATTTTCTTAAAGAACTACAGGTGCGTTTTCAGAATAAAACCAATCAGAGTCTCATCTCCAATTCCCTTTAAGAGTCAGTTGCGTCGCGCCATAGTGCATTTGTATTTACATGACAGACTTCGTAAGTGATTAAAAACTGAGCATTTCACTAGCAAGAAAACAGTTAAACAGTGCATCTACAGCGCGAGAATAAAAGGTAATCCTCCTCATTATATACTTTCGCTTTCACTCTTGTGGATAAGGAAACGTGTTGTATGCACAGACATCCATTAGCCTATAAATAATTACAGTATTTTGGTTTGTTAATCGCAAAGATTTGTTTCAACACTATTTCTAAATTCAGTTCTAATTTCCAGCAAACAAATAAATGAACAATAATAATGAAGTGTGGTCAAAAAACGGAGTTATATCCTAATACACATGCTGTCCCCCATATGGTCTAAAAGCTGGCAGGTGGGCAAATCTAAGCTTGTTTTTAATAAAACAAATATAAATATGCATATAATAAATAATACTGCTAATAATAATAACATTATACAAAAGCAAATTGTTATGAATAAACTGAAAAAGCCTTCCGAGATGAAGAAGTCATGAAAGTATGGTTTTTTTTTATTTATGTAGACTAAAGAAAATAAATTGTTTTGTAATATTTTAATCCTTTATATTTTTATCCTATATATATCCTTATTATATCATATATATATATATATATATATATATATATATATATATATATATATATATATATATATATATATCCTTAATATTCTCATTCTTTTTCATATGTAAAGATATTTGCGTATTGCTGTAGCCTACATCCTGTCTGTATTAAGCAATGTGAAAGCGAGATGCATAACTAACGCACTCTGCGCTGGAAAATAGACCGGCTTTGTTCTGGTCTATTAAAAATCTATTAAAGTTTCTCAAAATAGCAACGCGCCAGCAATGTACCTCTACACACCTCCTTTTTTAGACCAGAACGCCTGTAGGTGCACATATGAGCGCAAATGCATTTGCTATTTTAACAGAGTGGCGCAAAACGTCAAAACGACTCTTGCGACAAGCTAAAACTAGCGAACAACAATTGCGTCGCGCCTTGTGCCGCATTGCGCCGTGTGTATGATAGGGCCCAATGTCTTGCTGAAATCTCCACACTGGTTTCATCTTCATTATCTGGTAATGTCGATGTTGGGATTGAAGTAGGTAATATTTATTTACCTTGACGTGGGCCAGGGCTGCTAAATAACTGCTGAGAGATTTCAGCTGCTGTCTGGGCTTTCCATGCCTTTTACACCTCCCTTTCTACATGTGTTCAATGATTTATTCTTTGCCATTTCATTTGATCACACATAGCATAATTGCTAAATTGAGTTTCTTAATATGTATGAGTTACTTTAGTGGTTATTGATACCTGGTGGAAATTGTAAGTCAACAACTTTTATGAACATGTTTTTTTTTTTTTTTTTAAATGTTCAACACTTTTTATATTAGGATTTAGATAGATGCCATTTATTTGTTTAAAAATACAGTACAACAACAACATTGTGAAATATGACTACAATTTAAAATAACTTTTCAATTGAATATATTTTATTATTATGTACATTATCTAATATGCTTAAACATTAGTTATCTAATATTAGTTTGACCTCTGACCTGGTGAGGATGATTTCGGCATCATACTGGACTGGAATGGAGAGGGAGACCTTGTTATCAGAAGTCACTTCCTCTTCGCTGTCACTGGAAAACATCAGGCTGGGTTATACACAAGCCAAGCAAACTGTAATTGAAATGTACTAAAACAGCATTTTTACCTTTGTGCTTCAAAGTTCACAACCGCGTTTTTCTGTAGCTGATTCAGATTGAAGTCAAAGTTGATCTCGAATGTTACCTGATGAGACAAGAAATTATTCAAGATAACAAAAAGCTTTCTCACACACATAACACACATTTTTTCTCATACCGTCTGGCCGGGTAGCAGGGTTGGATATGCAACTTGGCAGTCGAGTGAACCTGTCTTTGAAGCGCATTTCACCTCAATGTTGTTTGCCTGCAAGCATATACAGAAAAACTCAAAAATATAGTTTCTAATACACAAACTAAAGCAAAATTTTGAAAATGGAAAATGGTCTCCATACAGGTGGTGTAAAAGAGGCGTAGAACAGGTTACTGGAGAAGTTCGCTGACACTCTTGTATTGTACGCATTTTCCTTTGTGTTGGTTACTGTTACCATGATGGGGAGTCTTCTTCTGTCAGGGCCGACTAGAAGTGAAGACGAGCTGCAAAACACAACAAAAGCAAAAACTTTCTGAATAAGTCAGGATTCTGGTTATTTACTGTAATAGTAGTATTGGCTATTTTAGTTAACTCTTAAAGACAACCCAGGCTCATTCTGAAAATGTACAGCTATATACATTTCTGGAGAGCGCCAAATACGTCAATGGAGGTACGTTTTTTTTTGCAGTATATATTTTCGTGAATGCACAAGAGGCCGGTGTGTATGCATTTTCAGATCTCAAATTTCTCTCGCAAGTGCCATTCTCGCCTGCTGTTCTCGCATAAAGCCGCTGTCGATTGACTTTCCACTGACTGAATGACTGACCCACTCTCCTCCTTCCCTAAACCCAACCAGTGTTTTCAAAAGCATCGATTGACCCAAACACCCACTTCCCTAAACCCAACCAACAGATTTAAATAATAAAGCAATCCAGAGAAAGAAAACGCCTCACCCGATTCTTTCCACATTCTCACCCTGTTATTTACTTGTTTATTTAATTTTTTTGGCTTCTCTTTTTGTCTTACCTGCTTTCTGGAACTGTTCTTCACCAGACTCGAACCCTGTCATCATAGT
Organism: Danio rerio; assembly: GCF_052040795.2. Classification (NCBI taxonomy): domain Eukaryota; kingdom Metazoa; phylum Chordata; class Actinopteri; order Cypriniformes; family Danionidae; genus Danio; species Danio rerio. The sequence continues at coordinate 9,219,031 of NC_141030.1, read as the reverse complement.
CAACTATTTTCCATATGGAGGTAAGCGGTCAGCTGGTGAGTGTGAAAAGGAACGGCATCATACCACCCTGTAGCGTTCGTTTTAAAGACAAAATGCAGCCATACGTACGCCATACAATAGTTTCCGACTATATAATATGCGATCTCCAGAAATGTAGATAGGACTAAGTTTTCAGAAGAGCCTATTTTGCTGAAAGTGACATTAAAACTCTGTATCATAAACCAGTCTGACAGCATGAACCAAATGTTGTTGCAGAATTTTGAATTTTTGAAGCATTTTTCACCACAAGTACGATGATGTATTTCTAACTATAATGAAATATCGAGAAGGGGGCGGGGCTTGGAGAAGCATGGCTAAGCATTTTTCACCACAAGCAGTCAAATCATAGAAAGATTGCCATTACAGAGTAGGAGTAAATGGTTAGCTTTTAATTAAAGATAACCAAATCCAAATCTATTTTTTTAGTGGATTACATTGGACAGATTAAATGTTCACCTTAAAATTATTAATGTGTGCTAGCAAAATAAACAACCAGTATGTTTACATGGACACCAATAATCCAATTTTAATATGATTAAGACAATACTCTGATTAAAGGGCACCTAGTTTACCCCTTTTTTCAGATTTTATATAAGTCTTTTGCATCTCTAGAATGTGTATATAAAGTTTCAGCTCAAAACACCCATCAGATTTTTCATTACACCTTTTACAAAATGCTGTTTTATATTGATTTCCAGCAGGGGGTGGTTTTGTCGTACTGTGCCTTTAAGACGAGTCTTTCCTGCCTACTGTTTCTACGTGCCTTCCCGCATGCTTTAATCTCCTCCCTCGGCTGCATCAGACAACAGACAGACTTAAAGGAAGAAGGTCTCACGAAGCGTTTGTGAGAAATACTACAGTAAGAACTAATCTTTACTAATCAGTATTGTAAAGTTGCATTGATGAGTCACACACAATACCGTTACAAAGTTCAAGCGCGCGCACACACACAAACACACACAGAGATACACACGCACACCGCAGCTGACACACACACACACACACGCAGGCAGACAGACAGAGCGCGCTCAGCTTAGCACTGTTTTTGCACTCAAGCGTGACAGGATACAGGCTAACCTCCAGTACAGTGTGGATATCTGTTATGTTAATGTACAAAATAAACCTGATTTAACTTCCACAAACCGGGATTGAAGCGTCTTCTTTTATAATTGTTCTGACACGCGGCTGTGCTGATGAAGTAAAGCTGAAGTAAATCGCTGTAATTAATTACACACGTGCACTGATTTAAAAGACTTTAAACGTAAAACTTACTCTTAATCACATTTGATGATGATTGCTGATCCTAGCGAACAGAACAGACCTTTTATTCCCAGTTGCTTTGCGTATGTCTGCCTGGTCTTGTTGACATATACTCGTGACTACCAGAACATGTTCATGCGCGCAGCTGTCAATCAATTCGGTGGGCGGGGGGACCGCACTCCTACGTAAAGTTGCGGTCGGTCTGAAAACCGCTCTATTTGGTCCCCCGTTTTTGTGTTGTTAAATTGAAAAAAAAAGGAATGGGTGTGTTTGTATCACCTCAATATGATGGTCTATACACTATATATACACATATGTTTGTCCAAATAGCTTGAAAAGTAGATTTTTCACCATAGGTGCCCTTTAAGAGTCTAACATGTGGACAGCAATTTCGGATTCATTTAATCTGCATTATTGAAGTGCAGTACTGACATGTAAACATTGCAATCAAACTATTACCGTAATGTAGGACTTTTCAAAGCGTTTTGTAACATGATTTTCCATACAGACAGCTGTTTGCCACTATTCGTTGCATCGAGTCAGGGAAGGACCACAGACACCTGCATCATAAAATGCAGAGTTTTTTTTTCTTTCCATTCGGCATGCGGTATCAAACTCCAGTAAAACAACTCTCTTCCACTAGTCCTTACTTCATACGTGCATCCAATATCTCAATTTGTCACGTGGGGGTATGAATAAAATGTTTTTAAATGAAAGTGAAACTGCCGAACTGCAGTTAAAGTAAAAAAAAATAATAAAATGTTCGAAATTACATGAAACTCTGGAGGAAATGTGAGTAGCAATGATGTTAATCAAACTATTTGCTATAACATGTAAAACAGGAAGACGAAGCAGTGGCGCAGTAGGTAGTACTGTCGCCTCACAGCAAGTTCGAGCCTTAGCTCAGTTGGCGTGTCTGTGTAGAGTTTGCCTGTTCTCCCTGTGTTCACGTGGGTTTACTCCTGGTGCTCTGGTTTCCCCCACAGTCCAAAGACAAGTGGTACAGGTGAATTAGGTGAGCTAAATTTTCCGTAGTGCACGAGTGTGTGTGTGTGTGTGTGGATGTTTCCCAGAGATGGGTTGCAGCTGGAAGGGCATCCGCTGCATAAAAACTTGTTGAATAAGCTGGCGGTAAAATCCGCTGTGGCGACCCCGGATTAATAAAGGGACTAAGCCGACAAGAAAATGAATGAATGAATGTAAAACAGGATCATGGAAGGAACGCTCAAAAAGTAACTCCTGTAAACACCTTACACAAGGTATTGTCTTAGGCAGATAAGTCAAATAATTTGATCACTGATATCCATGTAAAGTAGTCATTGTAAATTTAGATTTTAAACGAACTTTTTACTTTAGTGCTATTACTATTAATTACTATGTCATTTTAATTTTTTCATCTAGCCTATTATTGAATTATTTATTTAAGCCTCACATCGATTAACATCAATTAACTATGGTTGAAAGTCATTTACTGTCACTGTACAAAGAAGAGGCATATGTCTAAACATAAAAATGATGATATACTCTGTATGTAATAATTATATACATTTTAGGGTCAACTGCCTCTTCGTGTTGTTTATAGAGCAGCGTTTGAGGTTACCTTGGCACATCAACAGCTTTCACAGTCAGCTTCAGGTCACAAGTACATTTATCATCAGAGCCACAATCCTTCACAAAAGGGACCTAAGAAAAGAGAAATACACTTTTATAAGAGTTTATAAGTTTTTAGACCTTAAATAAATTAGCGGTGACGCAGTGGCGCAGTGGGTAGCACGTTCGCGTGGGTTTCCTCCGGGTACTCCGGTTTCCCCCACAGTCCAAAGACATGCGATACAGGTGATTTGGGTAGGCTAAATAGTCGTAGTGTATGAGTGTGTGTGTGATTGTGTGTGCGGATGTTTCCCAGAGATGGGTTGCGGCTGGAAGGGCATCCGCTGCGTAAAAAAACTGGCTGGATAAGTTGGCGGTTCATTCCGCTGTGGTGATTAATAAAGGGACTAAGCCGACAAGAAAATGAATGAATGAATAAATTAGCATTGGAAATATTGATGTCCTCAATTAGACATGAAATAGGAAATTTGGTAAAATGCTAGCGTTAGCCTGATAGCACTAAAGCATACATCCCGCCATACAAATCACCACCCAAAGCCATGCCTTCTGAATGTATAAACGTGCACTACACAACATCATTACAATACCATTTGACTCATAAACTGAATCTCTGCTTCATTTGTGTCTGTCACTGTCACTGACTGCTGTTTATCTAACGTGATGCAACAGAGCACAACTGGAGAGGCTGCAATTACAGGACCACATTTCTAGGACTGCATTTCTAAGACTTCTTTTTATATGGCCCTACCCTACTCCACCTCTCATCCTAAACCCAATCACCATCTACTGGATGAATCAGGAACAACATGGTCCTAGAAATGCAGTCTTAAAAATGCATTTCAGCCTCTCCGGTTGTGCAGTAACATACTATTGGGAGAAACAGTCATGCATGTGTAAATGGTGGCAGGGGTGAACCAGCTCATTTGCATTTAAAGCCACAGGTAACAAAAAAACAGCTACAATGTCCTTTCACAATGTAACATTCACCAGAGAGAAAATTGTATAGTTCGTTAATTTTTTATTTCTTTTGGCTTAGTCCCATTATTCATCAAGGGTGGCCACGGCGGAATGAATCGCCAACTTTCCAGCTGCAACCCGGTACTGGGAAACATCTACACACACTCATCCACACACACACACTACGGCCAATTTAGTTTATTTAATTCACCTGTACCACTTGCCTTTGGACTGTGGAGGAAACCAGAGAACCTGGAGGATACCCACATGAAGACAGGGAGAACATGCAAACATGTGTCACTAAAATTGTATAGTACAGATAGTAATTACAAACTTAAACTTAAAAAACAAGCTAGGTTACTGATGTTTCCAATCACTGTCTGTTCTTTATTGAGAACGTGCTGATGCTGGTAAGCTATTACATTTTATGACAGGCAAGTAGGACAATCTTGCCTGTCAAATGTTCTGACTGAACATTTGATTGGATGAACTTTTCTTGGTCCTACATATTCCATTCACACTTAGCTGATGATTTATTCAAAAGCTTGTTTGGCATGCTGTCCCGGGAGAGAGCCCTGAGCTAATAAGATCCTCTGGCCTGTGGCTCCCTCCTGTTTGCAAGGAGAGAGGAGAGATGGAGCTCAGGTAGATTGTGAGAACTCCCCTGCTGTAGTAGCTAATAAAAAGATACTGATTGCTTTTGATAGATAACTACTTACTAGTAACATGTCTATGATGCCGATTTGGATTAGTCAATTGATAGTGGGAAGAAACCGGGGAACCCAGGGGAAACCCACGTGACCCTGGGAAGAACGTGTAAACTCCGCACAAAAAAATCTTCTGGCTTGGTAAGGACTAGAACCAGTGATGTTCTTGCTGTGAATCGACAGTGCTAACCACTGAGCCACCATGCCACCCATCTAGAAAAAGAGAAGGAGTAGGGGTGGAAGGAGGGATTCTTCAAAATGAAGATAGCTGTTATATGGAACTAGGGGTATTTATAGTGGCTTAGGAATCGTCTGATTGGTGAATCATAAATTGAATAATGCAGGACCGGCTGCAAGCAATCATAAGCAAGTGATCCTCTCAAAATTAGTTTATCAATAAATTTCACTAAAATACATACAAATGCATTTGGACCACTTAATTTAATGATTGCTTTTAGGGTTTGAAAAGATTTCCAACCAGCAGAACAAAAATGTAAGGACAAGAATCTTACAAAAAATTCCCATGCTGTGGGCAAAAACGCATCCAGGACTGGACCGTTGTCTGAATCTTGTGAACTGATGTTGACACGCAAACCAACTGGACTGATGAAATCAGGAGTCTCCTTTCAAACCATGAAGAAAAAAGAATTATTCAATTATTTAAATAAACTAAAACTGGGATACAGTAAGCATACAGTGGGTTACAGTTATTATGGACAGCATGAAACTTAACTGACCTGCACATAAAAAATATGATCCACACAAGTCTCTTTGTCAAAGATGCTGATTTCTTTCTGAATAGTTCGGTCTTTGTTTTCAAACTGTGCTCTTGAAGTGACTCTCGATGACTGCAGGTCGGCATCCAGCATCAGGCTGTACTTGATATCTTAAAAACAGCATTTCCATTTAATTCTGCGGGGATTTTTGAACATACGGGAGATATAAAACTCACCAGAGATAGGCTTACCTACTTTACCCAAACCTTTGGGTCTAAATGTGGACCTGAAACAAACTTTGGCAGTGACACACGGCACCATTTTCCCTCCAAACAGACAAGGTTTATTCACAATGCTGACCTTCTCTGGGTTGAAGGAGACTCTTGTTGAGACTGATGCAATTCCTCTTGACCTGAGATCGCAAAAAACTATATAACCATCACAGTCTCAATAAAATAATTTAGCAAATCTCAGAAGGGATAATTCACAGCAAAATTACCCACTCACATTCAGTACTTCCAAGATGGGATATTTTTCTTCTGCAAAACATTAACGATTTTTTTGTTGAAACCGTGATTCTTGGTGAAACTTTTAAATTATAAAACCCAAGTCAATGACTGGTTGTACTTTGACAATCTAAAAATCTACAGGCAAAACAAAATGATTGCCCGCTTGAGGGTACATTGAAAAAAACAAAATGGTTGATCAGTGAAAGAGAATGAACAGTTTTTGGCAACAAATGTAATAAATGTCATTATGTTACAAGAAGCTTGTTCTCTGTTGATTATAAGTTCAATTCAATTCAATTCTACAGCGCTTTTACAGTGTAGAATGTGTTAAAGCAGCTTTACATAGTTCTAGTAAACTGAAACTCTGTCAGTCCAGTTGTCAGAGTTGAATTTCAGTTAAGTTCAATCCAGTGTAGTTTATTTTTCGCTGCTGAAAGTCCAAACACTGAAGAGCAATAGTCTCAAACTCAATTCCTGGAGTGCCGCAGCTCTGCATAGTTTAGCTCCAACCACCTTCAACTCACACCTCCTTAATAGCCTCTAGTAGTCTTGAACACCTTGATTAGTTGGATCAGCTGTGTTTGATTAGGGTTGAAGCAAAACTGTGCAGAGCAGCGGCCCTCCAGGAATCTAGTTTAAGACCTATACTGAAGAGCATATCCATTGATGTGCAGCTCCACAAGTGCCAGAACCAAGCAAGTTTGGGTAATATAAGTAATAATTGAAATAATATTTAGTTTTTTATCTGATTGATTTATTTTATAAAAGACCTCAATGTACCATTTGGAGGTACTAATTTAGTTTTGCCTGTTTGCTTCTCAAAAGCTCTCAAAGCTTTTAATTTTCTGAATCACCAAGAGCCACAGTTTCAGCTAAAATACATTTTTAATGTTCCGCTGAAGAAAAATGTGCACTGAATGTGAATGAATTTACAGCAAATCTTTGTTTTCAAGTGAACTATATCCAGTTAACAAGTGGGTTTGCTCTGGGTGCTCCGGTTTCCTCTACAGTCCAAAAACATGTGCTGTAGGTAAATTGGATAAGCAAAATTGTCCGTAGTGTATTTGTGTGTCCTAGTCCTCCAGCGAATCCCAAATTCCCACCTCATAAAACTAGATGTTACGAAACACCAATATAATGGGGCTAAAGATCAACGTCAATATAAATGACCTTATAGTAAATAAGTAAGGAAGTATATCCAGTTAAATAGCAACACAAGACTCACCAGAGCTGCACTACCTTCCCTTCACCTCCGACTGAAATATCAGGGATGGAGTCTCTGTTCATGTCTTCACGACTATCTAAAGAGCGTCCAAAGAAACGCATCTTTGGATCCAGTTTGGCTCCAAGTATTCTCTGCAAAAAACAAGACAGAAAAAAACAAAAAAGCTCCTTCAGTAAAAGGATAATGACAGTGTCCATGATTTAAGAAATCTGAAAAATAGGAATGTAGGTGGGGAGTCACACCACAAAATCGTAAACATTTTACAGGTTGAAATAACATTGACTTGTCCAAAAAAGTCAAACTATTATTATTATTTTTTTTCAGAATAAGAGTCCCACATACAGTACACCAGGGATTGTGAAAGGGGATTTTACACTCACAGGATATAAATGAGAATGAGGAAACAATGATATTTGAGGTTCACTGTAAATCATTAAGTGAAGTTTATTTATAAACAAATTTCGAGAGGATCACGTGCTTATGATTGTTCACAGCTGTTCCAACTTTAGCTAATGACTGATTATCCTATCAGACGATCCTTAACTCACTATAAATAACCAGACTTTTCTCATCTCAATATCTTCATCTTGAAGAAACCCCCCCACCCAATCCTACTTTTCCTCCTTTCAAACGGGCGTCACGGTGGCCAGCGATTAGCGCTGTTGCCTCACAGCAAGAATGCCCCTGGTTTAATTCCTTTCCAAACCAGACGGCATTTCTGTGCGGAGTTTGCTCGTTCTCCCCGTGGTCGCGTGGGTTTTCCCCGGGTCCTCCGGTTTCCTCCCACAGTTCAAAAACAAGCACTCTAAACAATTAATCCAAATACTTTAGCTAAACTCTGAGTACACCTTTCAGCATCCATATTTGACACTTAGCTACAACAAGCAAGAGGGGGAGTCATCGAGATCTACCTGAGCTCAAACTCCCCTCTCGCCTTGCAACGGGAGGGAGCCCAGGGCTCGAAGATCTTATAAGCTCAGGGCTCTCTCCCGGGACAGCACGCCAAACTAGCTTTATTATCAATCATCAGCTAAGTGTGAACTCTTGAACATTTATTGCACTTCTATTATTAAGCTATGCTTGGGAATATGCAGATTTTCTTTTTATGCCACCTTTAAGACAAGATTTGTTGGCCTTGAAACAGTATATGTTTCATCTGTGTGGCAATATTTTAAAATGGAGGACATTTTTAATTTTTCTATAGTTATCATCATGTCTGTATGTAATTTATATTGAATAAACTATTAAATTATATTTAAATATTTGAAATTAGGAAATTATAACATTAGAATGCCAAACTATCAATCTGTTTACCATCCTTTCTATTCATAATGGTCATTTAATCAGGGAAATTAAAATTACTGCATTCTACCTGTGAGCTCTGCGTTCTGATGCTTTTTCTGTCTCCATAGTAGATGTAAATGGCACCTTGGCCATTGGCCTCCAATGGTGCTCCAACCACCACATCACTGAAGCCATCCAGGTTGAGATCTGGGACAGCAATGATAGTCATCCCAAACCGAGTGTTCTCAAATACAGAGGGACCTTCTAAAATCCCCTGCTTGCTTAAAATGCCCTGAGAACAACATGAGGTCACACTTTTAGGATCTGCCTTTTACTGAAGATTATGTAAAAATCACAGACAGTAAATCTGTCTCACCTTGGTAATGGTGAACATGTAGACTCGTCCGGTTTCAGCTTTCTCCTCGCTCATGTACATCGGAGCTCCGACCAGCAGCAGATCTGTTACACCGTCAGAGTCCACATCCACAGGACAGAGAACGCTGCCAAAATAAGAGCCGATCTGCAAACCACAGTGATAAATGACATAACATTTCACAGTTTATTGAAGCTAAAGGTCATTAAAGGTCAAGTGTACCTGATCTCCCCTTTGAGAGTCTATGACGACAGCCTGTTTCTGGCTGTTAATGCTGTAAACTACAACCTGTCCTCTGTGAACGGCACGAGGAGCACCGGCCACATAATACTCAGACGATCCATCAGTCACAGAACTCACAGAGTAGCCTATATGTGTAAAACAATCGAAATGAGAAGAATTGAAATGATTATTTGTATAATTTTAAAGTATTGTGAACATAAACACATATAACCATGCTATTGATGGTGAAAAAATACTTCAGTTTCAATATTATCATTTTATTTCTGACAACACTTACTCACCGAGTAATGAACTGTGGTTTCTGTCATCCAGGACTTTCTCAAAAGCATTTTTGGGGAAAATTTGTGATTTATCAGCTATTTGGTGGACAACTGTCCCAGTCCATCCATACGCACCAACAGCACCAAGCATGATCTCATTCTGAAGCATAAAATGGCAGCTTCTTAATTTCTTGCAACTCAGTATGGTACACTGGAGATTACCCAGCTAACAGGGATCATTCTTAGAACATTAAGTAGTGTTCTCTAAAAATGGCGTACTGTAAATGTTAGCACATAAAGTTATTAAACTAATGTTTGTGAAAATTCATGGAATGTTGCTTAAAAAAATCTTGTGTATAAGAATTTGAATGGAGTTTTCTAATAACGTTTTAAAAAATGTGTTGAGAATATTAATATAAGATGAGATTGGAACTTTTAAAAACCATTCATGTAACATCTAAAAAAAATGTGATGTTTTGAACGCAACAATAACGTTTTTATAACTTACAGAGAACGTTAACGTTAAACATTCCATTAATATAATGTTGATGGAATGTTCTGATAATGTTTCAAAAACATGTTGAGAATATTAATGTAACATGACGCTAAAACATTCTAGAAACATTTAGCATAGCATTAAACAGCTGATTCGAATGTTATCACTCAATAGAATGGGTGCTATCAGTGGTTATCAGCTGATAGATATGAGCCAGTTGGGGCCTACTACGCCTACTGGTAGGCTCAGAAGGCTGTTATCATCCATCCACATGGTTTATCAGCTATAGATCACATTCAGCTGCAGCTGGAAGTTAACAAGGATTATCTATATTATTCATAAAATTTCCCATAAATTGTATTTTATTATTATCTAACCCAACCCCAACCCTAAACCCAACCATCACAGTAATGTAATAACAGATCTGCATCAGGAGTCTTCTCTATTAGAATAGCTGATTAACCATGTGGATGAATGATAACAGCCTTCTGAGCCTACCAGTAGGTGCTGAAGGGCCCTACTGGCCCATATCTATCAGCTGAAAAGCACTGATAATGCCCATTCAATCAAGTGATAACATTCAATGTGGGTGCAGCAAATAACCAAGAAATAACATCAATACATGGATTGTTTGAACATTTTAGGAGCGTTAAAAATAATAATAGTAAATATCTTAACTGGAACTGGTTTTTTAGAACCTAAATTGTTAGCTGGGCAGTCACATTACCTGTTAAAATTAATAATTCTGAAAAAGATTATCGGTACCTTTTTATAGGTGTGATGTGCGCTGAATCCGACTTGGGACATCTCTAATTGGAATTCCTGGCCTTGAGCGGTTCCTCAAATCAAACAAAACAATATTTATATGTCAAACCTGATTTAAAGCTGTATTTTTAATGAAAATGTGAGCCGTTTTAACTGAATAAAAGAGGCGTTTGGAATGAGTAAAATTCATATGATTTACCTTCAATGTTAAAGATTCTTTCACCCAGAGTTGCTGTGATGTCGACGAGAGCTCCTTCTGACGACACATTAAACATGTAGTTTTCTGTCGGAGTGCTGGCAATCAGTTCAATCTCCTCAACGAATTTTTGAATATTGGCACTTTCCTTTAGAATCTGTGTGAAATCGTAGATTAGATACCATTATGTACAGTACAAGGTTTGTCTAATCTAGTTAATTTTAAAATAAAAAGTTTAAAATCCTGTCATTATTTACTCGCTTTCATGTAGTTCCAAACCCATAAGACTTCTGTGCAACTCTGGAGCACAAATGATGATTATTAGTGAGAAATTTATGTTCCTCAAATAGTAACAGTTTCAAGCATTATAAACACCTTTACTGATATTTTGATTAACTTAACGTTTCCTTGATGATAAAACTAAACGGTACTTAAAAACTAAATCTTTGTTTCCTCAAACATACATTGTGAACACTGTTATTGTTGGTTCAATACTATTTTAATCAATACTATAATTTCTGAAACAACGCTGACTAACTGAGTAATGGACTGTTGAGAATGACTGAATGAGAATGTTTTCTACATTCTACATTTTTAGGAGCATTTGGGATTCATTGGCTGTTGATTTGTGTTCTGAAAATGAATAACAGTTGTTGTGTGTTTGGAATTACATATTGGTGAGTAAAGTATCACAGAATTTTAGTTTTTTTTGGTTGATCTAAACCTTTGAAGAAAAATACAGTTAATCAAATTAATACATAAAAAAGTTATATCTGCATTGTATAAAGTTAAGCACTTTATTGTGGAATTAGAAACAATGCTGTATTATATCAGTAAAGTAGTTTGTGTAACATCTTATTACTCATATCATATTACAACATGTTCTCTCATTGCCTTTAATAAGTTTCTATCTAATGTGTTGCAGTTTTCATGCAGATCTCTGACTCACAGCAATTCCAAAGCGAATGATGCCGTCTCTGTCAAGTTTCTGAATGACCTCTTGACCTCTATACCCATCAGCAGATTCTCCATCTGTCACCACTACCAGCACCTTAGTGGCACCTGGACGCCCACCGTTTTCTGGTAGGAAAGCCTGTTCTCTGAAGAAGTAACCAAAAAAAAAAGTTATTCTTTTTCCTTTAGCCGTTACCACAGCAGAATGAACCACCAACTTATCCTGCAAATGTTTTACACAGCGTATGCCATTCCCGCTGCAACCCAGTACTGGGAAATACACACACACATAAAAATTTTGTTTATTCAATTCACCTGTACCACATGTCTTTGGACTGTGGGGGAAACCGGAGCACCTGGAGGAAACCCACGTGAACACGGGAAGAACATGCAAACCATTCATTCATTTTCTTTCCAGCTTAGTCCTTTTATTAATCAGGGGTCGCCACAGCGGAATGAACCGCCAACTTATCCAGCATATGTTTTACGCAGCAGATGCCCTTTCAGCTGCAACCCATTACTGGGAAACAAGCAAATTATATATATTAATTGTAATAGTTTGTTATGGTGTAGGGTACCTTGTTTTGTCGAGTGCTGCAAATGTGTTGGTCTCCTGACCAGTTTGTTGGTCAATATCAGAAGCCGCTAAAAGAACTTTCTGCTTATTTTGATCAAAGCTAAAATGGTAAAGAAAAGACAAATCCTCTGAATACTGCATAATACTGACCTGGAAAATAAACAAAGTCCAAATGAAGTAATGGGTCAAAGAGGAAAAGGCATTTCAAATGCTTTGTTCCGAGCAAAATAATGACAATCAGATATTTTTACCAGTGATTTACAGAAAACACTCACTTAAATAGCATACAGTGTAACAATAGTGTATGTAGCAAAAGATACTTTTAATCTTTAAATGTTGTTACAGTCTTTGAAATAACTTCACACACAGTTCAAGGCAATATTATTGTATTATTTTAAGTGATGTTTGACGAAGCAAGAACATTTTCACAGTATTTTATACATTGTGAAAACACACACACACACACACACACACACACACACACACACACACATATATATATATATATATATATATATATATATATATATATATATATAATTTTCTTTTAGAGAAAGTATTTTAGTTTGGCTGTAATTATTTTATAAATTATATATATATATATATATATATATATATATATATATATATATATATATATATATATATATATATATATATATACATATATATATATATATATATATATATATATATATATATATATATATATATATATATATATATATATATATATATATATATATATATATATATATAAAATTGGCTTTAGAACGAACCACTGTCATGCAATGACTTGCCTAATTAACCTATTATTGTGCAAAATAACCAGAAAAAATATTATTTATTCCATCATAACAAAGACTAAATAAATTTGTTATTAGAAATTAGATATTTAGAAAAAGGTGTTTAAAATAACAATGGTCTCTCTATTAGCAACATTTGGGAAATATTTAAAAAAGAATTAACAATTAACCGGAGGATTAAAGTTTTTTTTTTTTTTAAAGTAAAAGATTTTAAAGCATACTTACTCTAGTTTGATCTGGTCCAATATCAAGGTTTTCCAAAAGGTTTAAGAGAAATTTTTTAACATCAGACCAGGGGTAAATACTGTTCGATCCATCTAAAACAATGGCAACATCCATTGGCCCACCACAAGCTGAAAGGTAATGTCAAATTAAGATTAAGAAATGCGTAATTTAACCTACAAAACAGTACAGTATGTTGCTGATAATACAAAAATATGACACACTTTGAATAGCGGGCGAAAAGGCTGACTTGAGAGTAAAGCGTTGGGTCACTTCAGCACAGACTCCTGGGTAAAAGTACTGACTTCCACAGCGCTGAGCCCACAGAGGACCACACGTCTGAAAACATGATTAAAAAAAAAGTTTAATAAAAATCCAGGGCCAAAACCACTACAGGCAGAGGAGCATTTGGTATTCATTCATCTAAAAAACTAAAACAAGCAGTAGTATCTAATAAATAATTACTAGTATACAGTACTCAAGATTTTAAAATTGTCCTATGCTGAAAATTGGTGTGTTTTTCAATAGTTTTAAGACAACTTTGATGAAAAGTGATAATTGACTTCAAATGTATAAAAATATGAGTAAAACTTTATTTTAAAGTACACATGAAATCTAAACTAACCATAGGATTTTGTTAGCTCACATTGCCAGTTTAATAGTGAACAATTCATCTGCGAATGTCATTAAGAAAAATAATGTTTGCCCTTCAAACCTGTAATTGAAATCTGAAAATGTACTTCCTGTTTGTTTTCACTAAAATTTCTTAAATTATGTGGTTTTGAGATATTGGGCATGGTTAACACAGAATATAAGGTTTAACAACAAACAGAAATGGTGAAGAGGAGGAGTCTGTTAGGTTGTAATAACTCTCCCTAAACCCCTTTTCCAATCTTTTTAAATGAAAGACTTATTTACTACATAAAATTAGCTTGCAGTAGAAAAAAAACAAGCCACACCCACTGTTTTCTCATTCAGTATTCCAGAACTGCATTACGATATGAAAAAAAAAAAAAAAAACGGTTGCAGTTTCCGGTTTATGCAGGCAATTGGCCCTATCATACACCCAGTGCAATATAGCACAACATCCGTTTGCCCCAAACTATTGCTATTTTTAGAGCAAAGAAACCTTAATCTTCCCGTATTGTACCATGTTGTTTAAATACCAAATCCATTTGTGCCACTGTGAGGACTCATGGGTGTTTCGGTCTAAAAAAGAACTGTGTAAAGACTCATTGTTGGCGCATTGCTATAGCTGAAAGCAGGTCTAAAATCCAGCGCAGAGTGCATTACTTGTGCGCCTCGCTTACACATTGCTTAAATCACAAAGGATGTACAGCAATACAGAAATATCTTTACAAATGAAAAAATTAAAGGAAATATTAGAAAAAATATGATTTACTACGTAAACATAAAAAACACTGCCTTCATGCCTTCTTCATCTCGAGGTTTTTTTTTTTTTAGTTTATTCATGATAATTTGCTTTTGTATAATGTTATTATAATTAGCAGTATTATTTATTATATGCATAATTATATTTGTTTTATTAAAAACAAGTTTAGATTTGCCCACCTGTCAAGTTTTGGACCATATGGGGCATAGCATGTGTATTTGGATATAACTCCACTTGTCCACACTTCGTTATTGCTGTTCTTTTATTTGTTTGCTGGAAATTAGAACTGAATTTAGAAATAGTTTTGAAACAAATCTTTGCGCTTAAAAAAAAAAGTCTGTGTGTACAACACCGTTTTCTTATCCACAAAAGAGAAAAAGAGAAAGTGAAAATATAGGCCGATTGGAGGAGGCTCATTCTTTATCCTCGCGCTGCAAATGCTCTGTTTAGCTGTTTTCACGCTAGTGAAGTTTTTCGTTTTTTTCACTTACAATGTGCCATGTAAATAGCAAATGTGCCATGGTGCGACGCAACTGACTTTTAAAGGAAATGGGAGATGACACTCTGATTGGTTTATTCTTAAAACACACCCATAACTCATTAGGAAAATAAGCACAACCTTGTTAGACCATGCATCATGGCACAGAGCAGATTTTTCTATCCTTAAAATAGCAAAAGTGGATTCGGACACAGCCTTAATGCTTTTGCGTCCTGCGCTTAAGAATTTACGCCTAGATCCTTAAAAGAGAGCCCTAAAGGTTGTTTTAAGATTACTTACAGTGATTATAATTAATTGTGCATAATTACATGCAACTAAACCTAACCTCCATTCTAACCCTAAACATAGAGTATACTTAAGTTATTCACTGTGAAAGAAAATTGCTGCTTAAAATGTGTAAGTTGAATCAAATAAACATTTCTAGTCACCTCAACATACATTAGTTAAACTCAAAATGAATTTTGGTAACACTTTATTTTGATGGTCCATGTGAGTTATAGTAGACTGTCTGCCTAATATCTCTTGATACTGCTCCTTCAACAGACATTTAACTGACTAAAAAAACTTTGCAATATGCTAATTTATTATTTATTATTACTGGGTGACTAATTGTATAAGTGCACTTGTTAAAACTGATCGTAAAAAAAATCCTTCCTCAAATTACAAGACACACAGTTCAGTTTATAACAGGTTTTCCTCTACATGACAACCCTTGAATAAATGTTTTAGAAGAGGAACGATGAGCCCTCTGATGGCGACACAGTGATACTACAAACTTACCATAAATCGTTTTTTCACAGGAATGAGAGTCAGACCCAGACTCGTGTTGGTGTTGATACTCTGCACACCATCAATGATGACAGAATCTACAAAGACATGTGTGTATTTTTATGACAAATGACAGACAACATAACATAAAACTCATAATATTATGTTATATTTGACATTTTTTTAATGCCACACTAGTAATAAACTAATCAGAATGGTTATATGAATAATATTCATTTGTCATCCACACTCTCAGAAATAAAGGCACGCGAGCTGTCACTGGGGTGGTACCTTTTCAAAAGGTACACATTTGTACCTGAAAGGTCGATATTGGTACCTCAGAAGTATATAATAGTACCTAAAATTTTAGGAGGAACACTTTTGTACTTTTTAGGTACTAATATATACCCTTGAGTTATTCAAGAAACCTTTTAGGTACAAATTTTTACCTTTTGAAAAGGTACCACCCCAGTGACAACTCGTGTACCTTTATTTCTAAGAGTGCATGGTAACACATGTTTTTTTTTTTTTTTTTTTTTTTAAGTAGTAAGTACTTTAAGGGAAATGTCAGCCTACCCTGAAAGTTTAGTTTCTGGCAGGGGTTTCTGGGATCACCAATGTCACACTTATAAAGGTCTCCTTTTCTGTTTCGAGGGAATCCACTCCAGGGAGAACCAACCAATAACCTGCAGAGAAAAAAAAATCATACAAAATATCTATAAATGCAAAGAAATAATGCAAACACACTGCATACGAAATTATGTTATGGTATTATAAAACTATACTGTAGATCAGAAGTAGATGAAGCTATCTAAAATTAACTTGAGCTTTGCAGCAAAACATCATGTCAGCAGAAATGTGTTAAAACTGAGCAAAGCATTTGCAAGTCTTGTGCTTTTTAATGTTGTTCAGAGAATTCATAGAAGTATATTGATGCAGCCAATGGAGGAGAATGATTGACAAGTGATGAATGGCACTTAAAGGGCCATGACACGCCCCTCTTTCGGTTAAAGTCTACTTCAGAATTTTTTCAAAAGATGCATGATTAATAGGCGTGGAGCTCCGCGAGCATCGGGCAGGAGTGGGCGTGGCCAGCAGGGGAGAAGGGGAGCAAATAACTGCTGTTGTCAGTTAGCTCACAAAATGAGACACAAAGAGGAGACGCATGAGTTTATAGTTTACAAAGTTAAAATGCAAAGAAATGAACAGTGATTTAATGCCCTGCTACATTTGTTATTCGTAATTTCATATACAGACAACCACAATTTATATTATTATAAAGATAAGTGTGTTCATGTAAACTATAAATGAGGATTTTCCCTCGATCCCCGTGTCTATTATAGATCTGAATGCAGACTCAGTGCAGCAGGTCTCCTGACCTGTCTATTTTAACCATTAACCCTGCTGGTAATCTGGAGGATTTAGGCAAACACAGCAGCACAGTGATGTGTCTGAATGTGAACGAACTCCTGATAAAAGGCAACTTCCGCCATTCTCTAATTCTCGGAGAGGGTGCTCGCTGCAGAGCCATTTGAGGAGAGGTGAGCTCCAGAGAGGGGGAGCATGAGCTGTCGCTCCTCCTCCTGTAAGCTGTTTTAATGCGTACACCAACCCCACCCCTAACCCTACCCCCAGTGACATCACTCGTAGAAGAAGTGCAAAAAAGGTGGAGCTCAAGCTTAAGCTCCCCCTCTCTGGAGCTCACCTCTCCTCAAATGGCTCTGCAGCGAGAACCACTTGAATTCTCGTGCTGCTCTCCCGACAAAAATGCTTGCAGCACACACACAGCTTTGCTGTATGATCAGCCCTGAAAAGATCGCGGGGGAAAACATGCAACAAACCCTGTGGATCATGGAAACAAACGCATATGAGCTTTCATGAACGGCTAAATACTGTGCCGTGGTTTCCGTGTCTTTCAGCTCGGGCTTGACACTGGCAGGTCTGGCAGGTCTCATGAATAATTAAGCAGCCGGCGCTTCTCATAGGATAAGAAAACTCCGCTATGAATAATAATGAGAAACCGACGCGTCATCATTGCACTTGCAGTTCTGCGCTACGTCGCCGATTTTGATCCCGCCCCAAAAATCATTTTAAACCCGGAAGCTGAAATTAGCTGACAAAAGCTCAAAATTATCCAGTTTTCCCCACAATTAAAGCTGACAGGTGCTAACATTGTCTTAACTGATGCTCAACACACACACATCTGTTAATATAAAAAAAAAGTTCTGTGGGGTGTCCTGAACCTTTAACTCCACCTGTTACAGGTTTTCTCAGTGGCTTTGGTGCATTTCTCACAACACTATTTACATTTGCAAAACAGTTAATGCATTTCTCAAAACAATTAGAACAGACTACAAAACCTAGTTGATAACCTGCAAAAGCATGTCACTTGCTCGAAATGGATAGCTCATTCCTCAAAATAAAAGCAAGTATTCATGTCAACAAAAGTGTCAGTGTCATCAAGATGACAAGTCCTGACACCATTGTTTATAAACCCGATTGTCAAATGGCTTTGTCATGTTTTCTTTTTGACAGTTTACTCTATACAATTTTTCCAGTGCAAAAAAAGTCAGATTTTGGTCACATTTCCTGAAAATTTACAAGACAGCACTAGATACTATTTGCACAACCATTTGAAAACTACAGTAAAGTTAGACATCACTGCATGTAGTGAGGTATCTGAGTAAAAGACATTGAATAATACCATATCTGTATGGTATGAAGCACATAAATTATTAAACGAAGGAATTAAATTGTCAGGTCTTTCACCAATTTAGGGTAATTCAGTATTCATACCTGAAAGAAACGATATTGAATTCAAAAACTGGATGCTCAAAGGCATTAGTCAAATTAAAGACTTGTATAAAGAAGGTTCATTGATGTCTTTTCAATTAATGGTGAAACATTATGGCCTTCCTCGGAATCTCTTCTTTAAATACTTACAGGTCAGGAGCTTTGTGTACTCTCAAAGGAAAAATGATACAGAACCTCCTCTGTCAACCATTGAGAATCACACCTTAAAGCACTTGAACAGCAGGGGTAACCTATCCTCATTTTATAATTACTTCTTGAGGGGTCAAAAGAAAAATCGCTATCTTACCTATCTGCTTGGGAAAATGATCTCCAGGAAAATATTTCAAAGTAAGAATTGAAAGAATAATGTGTGTTTGCCCAAACCCATAGTATCAACACTAGATGTAGACTTCTGCAGTATAAATGGCTTTTTAGAACATACATTACCCCAGTAAAGCTAAATAAATTTAATTCAAATATTTCAGACTGGTGTACAAAATGCAGAGAAGAAATAGGTACACTCTATTGTGTGTGGAGATGTAAAGAGTTGCAGAAATTCTGGAAGGAGACTCTTTGTTTGATTAGTCAATTAACAGAGGAAAATGTTCCTCTCGACCCCAAACTGCGTTTATTTCATATATACCCAAGTACTTGTGAATACAAAGAAGCGCAAACTAATATACTTTAGTTTGCTGCAGGCTAAGTGTGTTATTGCATTTAAATGAAAAGAGACTCAAAGGCCCTGTTCTAATCAATGGATCAAGGATATGTCCTGTAATCTTGCTGTGGAAAAACTAACGTACATTATCAAAGGGAAGTTAAAAAGACTTTTATTGCATTTTGAACCCCTTTCCACACTTTTGCAACCAAGTGGACCTGACAGCAGAATAGAACTTAAATAAAACATCAAGGTCAAACAGTGAACTACGTTTGATGTTGTATGCAAAAAATTATACTCTATATTAACTTTTTTTATTTTAATGTATTTTTATATTTTTTATTTACTTATTTATTTAAATTATTTACTTTCTTACTGTTGTTTTTTTATTTTGTTTTATTTTGTATGTTATCCTGGAGTTGTTTTGTTGTAAAGTGTTGTTCAGATGTTTAAATGTCTTGTTTTGATGTTGTGATTACCCCCCCCCCCCCCCCCCAAAAAAAAAAAACACACTGAATATGTATGTTTCACATGTTTACTGCATTTGCTCTTTACAATTCTAACTTATCCACAGCACTGTGCAAAAAATAAGCACACCCTTATTTACAACAAACATAAACTGATATGGCATAAGCAAATGATAATGTTATAAACAGCAGAGAGTTGTAAGAAAGCAATTGATGCATGTCCAAAAGCACTTGCAATTTGTTGGAAGTAATGAGAAACTGCTACTATGATGTGCGCAAATGACCAGTTGTTTTGAGAAATGCACAAAAGCCACTGAGAAACACTGTAAACCTTGAAGAAAAAACTTTTTTGACCTTTTATAATGAACATGCATGGAATTAATAAAAATATTCCAACAAAACAGACAGACAGACAGACAGACAGACAGACAGACAGACAGACAGACAGACAGACAGACAGACAGACAGACAGACAGACAGACAGACAGACAGACAGACAGACAGACAGACAGACAGACAGACAGACAGACAGACAGACAGACAGACAGACAGATAGATAGATAGATAGATAGATAGATAGATAGATAGATAGATAGATAGATAGATAGATAGATAGATAGATAGATAGATAGATAGATAGATAGATAGATAGATAGATAGATGTGAACTGCGTAGACATGGTGGTATCAGAAAGATCACAGCTCAGGAGTTTCAAAAAGGAACAGAGTGTTAACACCTCAAAGACAGGGCCGATGACCTTACAGCCGCAGATACAGAAATAGCCATGATATCTATAACTTTTCTCCTCTCCAAAAGCATCACACACATTTTGTCAACACTCTATATTTCTGATAATACTGTACATCATGTAATTCTTGGTGTGCTTCACACAAGTTAGTGAGATTGACAAACCACCTGTAGGTGACAAACCCATTTTCTCTCCATATGCACCAGAGACATTAAGCACCCCAAAGTTCGTAGAGAACATTGTGGAATTCTGGTGAGTCTCTCTCCTCTCTGAGATATTTTAAATAACTAATTTAGACTTAAAGCAACAGTGGTTTAATCCAGGGCTTCATGGTAGCGCAGCAGGTAGCACTGTCGCCTCACAGCAAGAAGGTCGCTGGTTCGAGTCCCAGCTGTGCCAGTTGGCATTTCTGTGTGGAGTTTGCATGTTCTCCCCGTTTTTGCGTGGGTTTCCTCCAGGTGCTCTGATTTCCCCCCGAGTCTTAAGACATGCTCTATAGGTGAATTGAATAAACTAAATTGGCCGTAGTGTATGTGTGTGAATGAGTGTGTGTGGATGTTTCCTAGTACTGGGTTGCAGCTGGAAGGGCATCCACTGTGTAAAACATATGCTGGATAAGTTGGCAGTTCATTCCACTGTGACGAGCCATTATGAATAATGGGACTAAGCCAAAGGAAAATGAATGAATAAATATTTCAGACTTGACATAGTATGTACAGTAAACTACTGCTTTCTGAGGATTTTCAGTGCTTCTTTTATTGTCTTTTATTTTGCTGAATGAATAAATATTTTAGACATAGTATGTAGAGTAAACTGCTGCTTTGTGAGGATTTTCAGTGCTTCTTTTATTGTCTTTTATTTTGCTGAATGAATAAATGTTAATGTAAAAACATTTTGTAAAGGTGTAGGAAAATAAACTTTATTCAAGATACAGAAAGTTTTATATAATGCATCATATAAAAATAAGCATATCATATTTAGTATCAGATCATTATCGTGTCATTTTTTGTTGCAGTTTGACAATGTAAACATGTCTCTCCACCCAGATGTAAACAAACAATGAAACAAAACAATTTCCTGGTATTTCCTGATAGTAATTACACATTATCAAAACTGCAGTTGTCTTATGTTCACTGCTGTAAAACCTGTGTAAAAACTAGGACTGTGTGTGTCTTGATGCATTATCATCTGACAATTCTACAAATAGACATCACAGTCACGGTTTATTTTTATACTGGAAATCTTTTTTTTTTTTATGTGTGCAACATATCTTACCATTTTCCTTGGTCAGTGCTTAACTGTTGTACAGTGTATCCAAACTCTTGTCCTGCAGATCCTGAGAAGATTGTGGCGTCTTTAGTCCCCACATTAAAACCCAGAGAGCAAGCAATACACAAACCTGCAGGAAATAATCACATTCTCAGAATTAATTTGAGATTTCATTTAAGGTAGTTCTGCATATTGTATTTACATGTTTATTAAAGGACATCTGACATTGATTAAACTTTCCTTTGACCTGGAGTAAGTCGGTATATTTCAAACAGTACTGATAAGCTAAAGTGAGAACTCAACCCTTTTTAGACTTCAACCTAAACACACCCTCATAAACTTACACTGTTTCAATATGGACTGAACCATTCATGAGTGTGGATAAAAAGCATCAATACATGAGTAAATAAAATATTGTTGTTTTATTTTTCAGTAAAAAAGTGCTGTTATTATATTATAATTATAATATCGTTAAACATATATCATTTTGATTTCCAGTAAAAACAGTTTGAACATGATATGGGATTGTAATAATAATATCTGTTTTATTTTTAAAGGTCTGGTCATATTTCTAATTAAACATTGTCTATTTCAAATAAAATCATTGTCATCATTTTTATAGAAAGACATGTATTTTGATATCTGGGCAAGGTTTTGAAGTAATCTCTTAATATTTTCCATGGGTGATTATTAATATTATTAAATAATAATATTATAAATAATAAAAGTATTTTATTCCAGTAAACATTTTTAAAATGCTTAAAATAGATACATTTGAGAAGCAAAAGGTTTATAGCTTCAATAGGTGTATGCTTAAAACAAGAAAAACTTTTTTTTGTGATGGAGTACAAGTAGGAAATATAATACAATATGTTATCTGCAAGCCTTATCTTGAACAATTGAGGTTTATCTTTCTTTTACTGTCAGTGAGTATATAAACAATTTCATTATCAGATAATTTATCATAAAATCTTAATTTGGTGCAGTTTGACAACGCATGTCTCAAGTGTAAAAATCATAATAATTACCAATTAAATACACAAGTACTTACTCTGCAGTAATGCCAGTAGAATCACAGCCTTTTCCATTATGTCCATTGCTTAAAAATATTATGAGAGAGCAGAAGGCGCTGTCTTCAATCCAACTGTCACAGTGAAGCGAGTAGAACAATCGCACAGCTCATGGTCAACATGACCAGAGAGGATGTGACGCTGCCTGATTAGTTTCTTCCTTTGATGTTTACATTAATGACCTAAATAGGAAATGACCAAAAAAGGAAACCCATTCCTGCCTTTGGAGGGGTCAGACAGTTCAGTTAACGAAAAATACCAAAGAAAAAGAGAAACTATAAGGTGAGAAAGCAGAGCTAAAGCCAATAAATGATTACAGTTTAGCATTTAGTTTAACATACAGAGCTATATTTAACAGTTTACAATATGTTGAGAGCCAGCAGACACAGGTGCAGTTTATCTACGTCGCCGTTTTCCCTCACTCTCATTGGTTAAACAGAGCGAACACTTCGGGCTGGGCGTGTGGCTGAGGAAGTAGTAGTGATGAATGTTCCTATGCAGACCGTGACACACGAGTACAAACAATGATTAAGCCTAGACTCAAGGCGGGATGTTATCTTCCAGACAGAGATGTAATAACTAGCAGAGCTTCAAAAAACAAACAGGAAATGTTTAAGCAATAATACAGGTCATTGCCTAAATTTCTGCTGAATTTTGCTGTTCCACAGAAGAATAATCATCTAGAGGGACCTGACGGGAGACTCTGTAAGAGTAAATTAACAGTAAGTTAAGCCACAACAACGACCAACTGTTTTATTTACTGTATATATGAAATTTAACTGTTTTCCTGAGTTTGTGTAAAGAAGCAATGAACTATTAATATAGAAAATATCTGTAATTCTGAAATTGCTAAAAAAAAAAATTCAAAAACTCAAAAGAAATGGCAAGCATTCATTCATTTTCTTGTCGGCTTATAGTTCCTTCATTAATCCGGGGTCGCCACAGTGGAATGAACCACCAACTTATCCAGCACGTTTTTACACAGCGGATGTCCTTCCAGCTGCAACCCATCTCTGGAAAACATCCACGCACACATACACACACACACTCATACACTACGGACGATTTAGCCTACCCAATTCACCTGTACCGCATGTCTTTGGACTGTGAGGGAAACCAGCACCTGGAGGAAACCCACGCGAACGCAGGGAGAACATGCAAACTTCACACAGAAACGGCAACTGAGCCGAGGATCGAACCAGTGACCCAGCGACCTTCTTGCTGTGAGGCGACAACACTATCTACTGCGCCACTGCGTCGCCGAAATGCCAAGCAGTATAACAAAAAATAAACAAAAACATCTTGCCAAATCCTTTTAAAATACATATTCATAACATACATAATTACCTTAAGTAATTTAAATCAATTACATTTGTTTCTTCGTCAAAGCCAATCCCTATTTTAAGTCATGTTCCCCCTCATGATTGTCTTTAACTTATTTTTATGTTTATTTTGTCAGACAACATTTCTTGAACCAGCCTGAAGGTCAACTGAAAATACTCTTAAAAGGCGCAATGATTCTGTCCATATCAAAACTCACATATGCCTCTTACTATATATTCCTAAAATGCGTGCTTTGCAGTCACTGTTACACTATTTGAGTGGGAAAATCTCTATAATTATAAACAGTTTCCAACAGGTGCTCAAGGCAACTCCTTCACAAAACTCAGCTTAGTTTTATCACTGGTGGAATGTAAAATATTTCAAAACACATTTCAGTGGTTCATTTATTTCGACGATAAAGCATTTTCTGCAATGTTCTCGCAACACTAGTGAGTTAAGGTTATTCATTTCCTTTAATTTATTGCACAGTCAACATATGTAACTTATTTTAACTCATCATGATTGATTAGGGCATTATACTAAATTAGCATTTTTAATTTTTAATCCTGTTCTGTACACATTGTTTACTAGAGTGACATCCACATTCAAAAACCAAATTAACTCGTAAAAAGTTCAGGTAGTGACAACCACATTTACTTTTACATTTTTAAAAATCTACGCAGTGTGCACAGAAACAAACTGTTGTTATCTTCTGACAAAAATCTGTCTCTCTTCTGTATGCACTCGATTACCAACTTCTAGGACAAGGCTATTCAATTAGTTTTTCATGGGGGCCAGTTCATATAAAGCATTCTAAAAGAGGGGCCTGAGAGATGACACAACAACATACAAGAGCCCATATGCTGTATTTGTGCTCATAAAGAAATGGATGTTTCCCAGTGGTGGGTTGCGGCTTAAAGTGCATCTGCTGCGTATAAACGTGCTGGATAAGTTGACGGTTAATTCCACTCTGGCGACCCCAGATTAAAAAAGGGACTAAGCCGAAAAGAAAATGAATGAATGAATATTAGCTACGAATTTAAATGAACTGTTGTTATTACCTGCGTTCATACATACATAATCATTTTAACAATTTGTAATATTTAGTCTAACATATCTTTTGTTTACATTGCACTAAAAGCGCTCCCAATATGCGCAGGTTTCCATTGGAAATAATGTACTTGCGTGAGGAAAAGTCGCAATATGTCAATGGCTTGCTGCTATAGTTAATCCAATGTGCGTAACTATTGGCATAACTTTGTTTAGTTGCAGCGGCTTTTTTCCGTGCAACAGAAACGCAGCATTGAGAAGCAGTTAATGAATAAAAGCGAGGTTAATATTGAAATCGGCTATTCATTGCATCCCTATTAATGATATTAGTGCATTGTACAAAAGGCCTTTTCTACAAACATATCCAAATGTTTTAGGCTGCTCACACCATTCGCTTAATGTCACTCTCTGCGCAGTCTTTACCTGCAGCTTGTGCTGTTTTGAACAGACGCACGTCACTATAGCGACAGTTTTTCGAATGAACTAAATTTATTTGTGATGTCTTGGTCACACTATTTGGAGGGCCGGAACAAATTGCCTCGGGGGCCAGGTTCGGTCTGCGGGCCGCCAATTGAATAGCCCTGTTCTAGGAGCACAAAACCACAGGGGAAAAGCCAACACCTTTATTCATGCGGGTTGCCATATCTTGTTAGAAAAAACTGTGAACAATATCTATATGGTATAATAAACGAAAATAATACAATTGTTTCAGAACACACATCTGCCCACACCAATAACTCCATGAACTTGATTGTAACCACTTATAATAAATGGACCTGGCAACACATAAAGTAATTAAAAATATCAGGATTTGCTTCTGTAATAATAATAATAAAAAATAAATAAATAAATAAAAAAATTATATATATATATATATATAAACAGGAGCTACCAAACAGTATGTGCAACTGTTTTGCTTTGGCTTATATTGTAGCTATTTACTTTAACAGAGCAAAAATAAACAATTCTGATTGTAATGATACATATAATTATTTCCTGCTGTACTGTACACATACAAACACAGACAAATATGTGTCTTGAAGTGTGTAAATTACAAAATAAGCCTTTATTAGTTTTTTTCTGGACACGTTTTCTTGACAACATGTGCAAGGCTTTGTAAATCCGTGCTGAAAAAGTATGTACAATTTGACAACCAGTGCATTACATAGAAATTTCACAGCAGAGTGTCTGACAGGTGCACAAGACAGAGGGTCTCTATCTGAGAGAATGAGAGAGGCTTGGTTATTCAAATTTACATAAAACAACTAACTTTACGTGTTTGAATAAATGCTGTTGATTGTGACGTTATGTACAATAGAATTATGGGTGACATCTCATTCAATCTGTAAGAAAAAAAGTGACTACATGATACAAAAACAAAATTACAGTGAATCTCTGAACGCCTTTTTGAACCCACATAGCAAATAAACAAAAGGGACAATTCTATCTTGTTGAAATGTCAATTATAAAATAAAATTCTACACACCATAAGGCAGTACCATGTGAAAATGAAAGAAAGCCCCTTTTTTCACCATTCATATCTTTGCATCCATTGTTTTCTTTTAATAAAATATTTGAATGAGTGTTCAACTCAACTATCAGTTGAATTAAATTCAATCAAAATAGTCAAGCGAAAAATGCCAATATCATTACAACAAACACATTTTTTTTAAAACCAAATGCCAATTCTAATTCCAGTAATCGGCCTACAAATTACCTAAAAACGTAAATTGTAATGATTTAATATGCTTATAGAATGTTTGCGATATAATTTTACCATTTTTAAAAAGAAATAAGCCCTAAAATTAAACGATAACTGCATAGCAACATAGCTAATATTGGTTTTGGTTTCACATGCTTAATCAGTGACCTAAAAAATGCAAATAATGCTGAACATTTCTTCTTCCTGCTTCCTGCTCAAAGGCCCAGTGCATTATACAATAAGGCACTCAGACTGTACTGTCTCATGTTTTGCATTTGGATAATTTAACTATATATATATATATATATATATATATATATATATATATTTTTTTTTTTTTTTATGCTGAAGTGTGTCATGTTTTATTGCAAAAATACTTCAGTTTTATCTTAATATAAAGAGTCACTTTAAATAATTTGTAGATTCATTTCTAAAAGTATAAACTCTGAGTTTATTGTAAAACATTGCTCTTTTTGTTTGAGCTTCCTAGGCAGCTCAGCAAAGGTGACGCTGACTCAATCAATTGTGTGAGTTTAGAGCAGGCCAGTTGGCCAATAGGACAGCACATAGGATCCCTGTTTAAAAAAAAAAAATTATTATTAGTCATGGAGGAGTGGAGAGCATGAGACTAATTCCTGTGATGCTCCAGGGACAGACGAGTCTTCGCTGAGGCTCAGCTTCCAGCCTCCGCCACAGAGACTGCAGCTCTGCACAAGACGTTTGGCCAGCGGAGAAATAAAATGGTCATGCCCAACTGAGTCTGATTTCTGTCAAGGTTTTTTTTCTTCACTTTCGCCAATTTGTGAAGTTTTTTTTCTTTTTTTCCTTTCCGCTGTCGCCTCTAGTTTGCATGGTTTGGGATTGGTAAAGCTGTGCATCGATGGATTGCTGTCCAGTGTTTGGACTCTCAGTTGTGATTATTAAACCACACTGAACTGAGCTAAACTGAACTGAACTTAAACACTAAAAACTGAACTACATGTTCCAATTTACCATGACCATTTATGTAAAGCTGCTTTGACACAATCTGCATTGTAAAAGCGCTGTACAAATAAAGGTGAATTGAATTGAATTATTGTTTATTTTGTAAACTATTTTCAGCTTCCTAAACAGCCCAGCAACACTGACTCCACCAATAGCATGTGTTTAGGGTGGAGCAGTCAACCAATAGGAGAATGTTTTGAAATCATTTTTAAAACAGTCATCATTGTTTTAGCCTGGTGCTGCTAGTGGTGCATAAATTACACAATTTAGCTTTTTTTTCTTGTTTAGTCAAGTAACTGTTTCTAATATTTACATATGACGAATACTAAACAAGAGAAAATTGAAGGCATTTTTTTGTGTTTCCAGACATTCGCTGCAACCCATCTGGAATACCTGAGAAACACTGCAAGCATGAAGACGCTTTTCACCTCAGAAAACAAGAGAGGTATTATACCAACGATTAAGCCATTAAATTATCATTTAAAGTGAAATCAGAAACATAACTTTATATACACTTTAAAGCTTTACATTTACAGTACAGATCTTTTCCTCTTCATTTGTGAGACCCAAAAGCGTAAAAAACATCAGTGCCAAAAGTTGCTTTGTGAACAAAAAGGAATGCACAAATATCACAAATAAAACAAACACCTCAACTGAAAAACACCACTACACAGCGCTTAATCAAAACAAGCTCTAAAAGTGAGTTATTGAAAAAGAGCTTCATTTATAAACCTACTGCCAATAGGACTGCATGGTTGTGATTACAGCACTGTAGATTACTGTTTAGACATTGCCAGGACAGGTTCCTGATCCTCTCTATGCTGATGATGAATGCCGTAGGGAGGTTTTAGATGAGGGTCCGCGGCTGGTGGGATGCTGAGTTCAGGCTAGATGAACCTTTGCTCTTCAAAGCTTGACTTTCGTGGTTTGGCAAAATGTCCACCAATCTTGTGGCGTCTCAGACGTTCACTTGAGTTCACATTCAGTTGAATTTTGCAGTGTGCACATGACGATAAATCAAAGTGTCAAGCAAAGCGCTGAGTTCTCTTTGGTATGCTCTGCAGTATGCTGTTTGTGAACCCAGATGTCCTACATGAGTCTGATCTTTATATTTCTAGTGATCTCGATTTAGCAGTGTAGAATAAGCTGACCTGAGGGGTGGAGGCTACAGAGACGCAGGCTTCAGTCAGTGTCTTTTTTATCTTCATTCATTTCTTCAACTGATTTTCTCTTGAAGAATCCAGCCTGAGGAGAACAAACAACGTAGTCAATATTTAACACCCCTACGCAACTTGGGCCCTGTTTACACCTGGTGTTGAGTTTTTAATCACAAGTGGGTGACACTTTAATTACAGGTGAAATTGTCCACTTTTGACCACTTTCAGAGGTACAGAAGTTGAAAATGCATTTGATCAAATTGGTTTTGAATTGTAAATGTTCATGTGGTCAAATGTGTTCAAACCGACAAAAGATCATCTACAGTACTCCACACTGATTGACTGAAAACATGATCGTTATAAAAAATGTTGTGAGAAGTTTAGATAAGTTAAGGTTTTTTTTTGGTAGCATTACATCATTACCACCAACATATTGTTTTTTAATTCACTTGCTCAGTTGATAGCCTTTTATCAAGGTTAACATTAATAATACCAGGTGAAAAAGGGCATTGGTGTGTTAAAGCAAGTAAGCTTAAGGTAAACATCACTACTTACCTTCCATAAAGCGAAGATAACAAGTGCCAGTATTAAAAGTCCTATTAGAATACTAAGGATAATAATCCACAGTGGGATTCCAGTTCGTATGTCCTTGGTGACTTGAATCCTTACCTGCATAACAAATGCAACACTCATCACAATTGTGAAAATTACTAAGGAGTCCAAGTTGCAATTTCAAACCATTTTGCTGTACAACCTGACAAAATAAATCCTTTATTATTGACTTTTGTTTGGAAAAATTAAGATCTTGTTCAAACTTTATCTTAAGATACAAATATCGCCACTAACAAACCATTCACTATAAACTTTAGTACAGTAAACTCCTATTTTGCTGCTTAATAATAGTTAATAAGGTAGTTGTTTGGTTTAGGTAATGGGTAAGATTAGGGATGTAGAATGAAATTAAGCAGGATATGTACTTTTTAAGTACTAATAAACAGTCAGTATCTTAATAATAGGCAGGTGCTGTAATAAACCAGTATTCAGAATTGGTCCCTATACTAAAGAGCTACCAAGGTCTTCTGTATTGTGATACAGAAATGATTATCACAAATGTAAGATGGGAAAAATGGCTAATTACAGATTATAGTTCAGATATTAACACTGATGTCTACAGTAGTGAGCAAAATAAAACTAATCACCTTTCTTAAATCAACTTTACTCTTAAATATTTTAACAGTTACATTACATACATTACATTAGATTTTTAAAGAAGCATGCTAATTTTGGTTTTCATTTATATAATTTTTTGTGTCATCTAGTGCAGTTTTACAAACTAATTTCAAGAGGAGCATGTGATATGATTGAGCACGACTGGCTTCTCATCTGTAATCAGTAATAATCCAATCTGAGTGATCCAAGCTTCCTATAAATGGATTGTTCCCCTTCGGGGGGAACTTCAGCACTATAAGTGGATTTGATTTGTAAAATCCACGCATTGGGAGGTTCGGTTCAGAAGCTACTCGTCTGAAAGAGTATTGAACGGGCCAATTAAGAATGAATTGGCAGCGCAAGCCTGCGCAGGTGAGCGGCATAAGCAATCAACTGAGTATATAAGCTCACCTGGCGCCAGCAGACGCTATCCTTTTCGCTTCAGAGACTTTCTGATCGAGTCGATGAGGGTTCCTCCTGCTGTGACCAGCGATTCTGAGCGAACGAGAGCATTCTCCCGGTCCAGAGTGTGTACACGCAGTGGCAGACGGTCGAGCTGGGTTTCTCCCTTGCCTGGCGTTCTTTGGGTCCGGTCCTCCAGAGCGGTGCGTATAAAGTTGCAAACTTCACAGAAAGAGCAACACAGTCGTGCAGCACGTCCTTATCAGGACGGCGCTCCGACTGTGCGTTTCTGGATGCGGTGGTTTCCTGTCCTCGGATGATGGGCGCGGGCACTGCGTTACATGTCTGGGGGTCCAGCATGTTAATGCGCCGCTCGCGGGCAGTTCATGTCGTCATTGCGATGCCATGACTGTTGCGCAAGATCGCGGTTAGCCTTTGCAAAAGGGTGAACCACCCCAGTTGTCCCCTGCTCTGCAGCGGGCACTCGGGCAGATCTGAGGGTTTCAGCGAGAGATAATCCGTCGCCCACGGGCCCGCGGACCTCCCGCTCCTCTAAGCGCTCCATCCAAGCTTCGGGCGGGGGAAGCGATCCGTCTAACAGATGGTAGCCCTTACGCCCGATGACACCGGAGACCAGATGTCCACCGCGGCATCGGAGGGTGGGCTTTCATTGTCCGATGATGATCCAGACCCGCTCGCCCCCTTCGGGCTGGTGAGCGCTGTCACTACGGATCCTGAAACGGACATGTTAGCCGTGCTTTCCCGGGCTGCTTCGGCCGTGGGTTGGAGATGGTTTATCCCCCAGCTCCGCGGCCGGACCGACTAGAGGGGCGTTCCCTTCTTCCCGTAGGTGCACAGTAGGCTCACGCGGTCTTGTAAAGCACTTTTTTCTGCTCGTGCTGCGTGTTCCTCCACCCTAACCACTCTTGACGGTGAAACAGCCAGGGGGTATGTGGCGATTCCTCAGGTTGAGTGCGCGATGGCGGTAAATCCGCGCGGCGCCTCTTCTTGGCGGGGTCCGCCTCGTCTCCCATCCAAAGCCTGTAAGTTATCTACCTCCCTCGGAGCTAGAGCTTACATAGCTGCGGGCCAGGCTGCTTCCGCCTTGCATGCGATAGCCACCTACCAGCGCTACCAAGCGCAGGCGCTGGCCGAGCTGCACGAGGGTGGGTCCAACCCAGGCTTACGAGCTTCGCACCGCCGCCGACTTAGCTCTTCGGACTACTGAGTCCGCTGCGTGTGCGTTGGGGAGGACGATGTCCACATTAGTGGTCCAGGAGCGCCACCCCTGGCTGATATGCGCAAAGTCGACAAAGTCCGCTTTCTTGACTTCCCCATATCCCCAGCCAGGTTCGGCGACACTGTCTGTGAATTCACCCAGGAATTCAAGGCGGTGAGAGAGCAGTTGGTGGGTGATGTCTTATCGGCGGTCCGTAGCCCGCTCCGCCCGCCGTGCCATTCATACCTGCTCCTCGCCGAAGGCGCCCGCCTACGAGAGCTGCTCCGCCCCCGCACACGCCTCAGGCGAAGCGAGCGCGTCGGGCACCTCGGAAGCAGGCAGCCCCCCTGCCCAGAACGCCGCTAAGTCCGGCAACGGACCGCGAAGCACCCCTGGGACAGGCCATCTGGAGAAGAGGGAACTTGCTCTTTCCCCGCTGGAGGGCGGGGCCCCATTTCCAACGGCACTTTTTACTGCCATGAAAACATTATGAAAGGGCACTTTTCACTTCCCCAGATGTGACAGCCCGAAATCTGCCAGTCTGGGACGCTATGCTTTCTAGCTTGCAGATTCGGTGCGTTTCGCCAGTGGCTCACGAGCGCTGGGAGGACGGTCTCCTTTCTCCCACCCCTCGAGCCTCCCCTCCGGAGCTCGGGTTTGGAGTGAGAGCAAATATCTCACCTCCAGCTTTTCCGTGGGACCCGCGAGCTTCCCGGATCAGCACACCCACTCCGCGCTGCCCCACTGCTGGTACGTCAGCGATTGTAGCGATGAGTCCATTAGCGAGAGCTCTGCCTGCCTGGTTAGCGCGGGCCAGCTCTTCGCGGTGGCTCATACGCACAATCAGACTCGGCTATGCGATTCAGTTCGCGAAACGGCCCCCCAAGTCACGGGTGTGTATTCACCAGGGTCAGCCCCCTGTCCGCCCCTGTCTTGCGAGAGGAGATTGCTGTCCTCCTGGCGAAGGATGCAATCGAGCCGCTCCCTCCAGCCGAGATGGAGAGTGGGTTTTACAGCCCACGCTTCATCGTGCCCAAAAAGAGCGGTGGGTCACGGCCAATCCTAGATCTGCGCGTTTTGAACCGCTGCCTGCACAAGCTGCCGTTCAGAATGCTCACGCAGAAGCGCATCCTCCGGTGCGTTCGTCCTCTGGGTTGGTCTGCAGCATTAGACCTGATGGACGCGTATTTCCATGTCTCCACTCTTCCTCGCCACCGACAGTTTCTGCGGTTTGCGTTTGAAGGTCGAGCTTGGCAATACAAAGCCCTCCCCTTCGGGCTCTCTCTGTCTCCGCGGGTTCTCACCAAGCCCGCGGAGGGTGCCTCAGCGCCCCTTCGGCTCGCGGGCATCTGCATACTCAATTTCTTTACGACTGGCTGATTTTTGCCCTCTATCGGAGCAGTTGATTATGCACAGAGACAAAGTGCTCTGGCACTTCCACCTGTGGGGGTTTCAGGTCAACCGAGAAAAGAGCAAACTCGCCCCCGTGCAGAGGATCTCTTCTCTCGGGCTGGAGCTGGACTCGGTCACCATGGCAGCGCGCCTCTCCGGAGAGCGCGCTCAGCTGATGCTGTACTGTCTGAGAGAGCTCGACAGTAAAATAGTGGTCCCACTGAAACTATTTCAGAGGCTCCTGGGGCATATGGCATCCGCAGCCGCTTCATGCCGCTCGGATTATTCTATATGAGACCACTTCAGCACTGGCTTCACGATCGAGTCCCCAGACGCGCATGGCACGCGCGCGCACACCGAGTCTCTGTTACTGCGCTGTGTCGCCGCGCCCTCAGCCCTTGGAGCGACCCCTCGTTCCTACAGGCCTGGGTGTCTCTAGAACAGGCGTCCAGTCTTGTTGTCGTTTCAGCAGACACTTCCAACACGGGCTGGGGGGCTGTGCGTTGCGGGCATGCGGCTGCGGACCTGTGGAAAGGTACCCAGTTGCATTGGCATATCGCCTGGAGCTGTTGGCAGTGTTCCTCGCTCTCCACCGTTTTTTTCCGGTGCTGGAGCGGCAACACGTGCTGGTCAGGACGGACAGTACGGCGGCGGTGGCGTATATCAGCCGTATAGGGGGTATGCGCTCTCGCCGCATGTCTCAGCTCGCCCGCCGTCTGCTCCTCTGGAGTCATCCGCGGCTGAAATCGCTGCACACCATTCATATTAAGGCAAGCTCAACCGTGCAGCTGATGCGCTCTCACGGCAGCCTTGCGTCCTGGAGAATGGAGACTCCACCCCGAGTCTGTTCAGCTGATATGGGCGCGATTCGGGGAAGCCCAGATCGATCTGTTGCTTCCCCCGAGATCGCTCATTGCTAGTTGTTCTTTCCCTGACCGAGTGCTCTCGGCACGGATGCACTGGCTTACAGCTGGCCTCGGGGCACGCGCAAATACGCGTTTCCCCCAGTGAGCCTGCTCGCGCAGTTACTGTGCAAGGTCAGGAAGAGGACGAGGAACAGGTTGCTGGTTGCGCCCCTCTGGCTCAACCGGACCTGGATGTCAGAGCTCTCCCTCGCGATAGCCCTCCCCTGGCAGTCCCTTCGAGAGAGCACCTACTCTCTCAGGGACAGGGCACCACCTGGCACCCTCGCCGATCTTTGAAGAGATTTTAGACGCGAGGAAGACTTAGGTAACCTCCGATTGCGGTGGCTAATACCGTCACTCGGGCTAGAGCCCCCTCCCCGAGCGCGCCTATGCCCTGACGTGGAGTCTATTCACTGAATGGTGTGTCTCTCGCTGAGAAGACCCCCGTAATTTGCCAGATCAGCGTTGTGCTTTCTTTACGCCGAGAGAAGCTGGAGAGCAGGCTGTCGCCCTCCACACTCAAGGTTACGTGGCTGCCATCTCCGCTCTCATAACGCGGTGGCTGGCAGCACCGTGGGAACGCATAACCTCATCATCCGGTTCCTCAGGGGCGTTAAGCGAATTAATCCATCCCGCCCCCTCTCATGCCCTCTTAGGATCTCGCCCTCACTACACAAGCCGCGTCAGATCCCTTCGATCCTCGACTCAGTATCTTTCTGTCCCTGAAGACAGCTCTGCTGGTCGCGTTGATATCGATTAGAGGGTCGGGGACCCGGAGGCATTTTTCGGTCAGTGACTCGTGCCTGTAATTGGGCTGGCTTCTCTCACGTCCTGAGACCCCGCCCGCGATATGTGCCCAAGGTTCCTACCACTCCGTTTTAATACGAGGTAGTGAGCCTGCAAGCGCTGCCCTCGGAGGAGGCAGACCCAGCCCTTCTTTATTGTCCAGTTCGCGTTTTGCGTATTATCCGGACCGCACTCAGAGTTTAGATCATCTGAGCAGCTCTTCGTCTGTTATAACGGTCGGCAGCAGGGAAGTGCCGTACCGAAATAAGTTCCCACTAGATTGTGGATGCCTTCTTTCACTATCAGAGCCGAGATAAGCCGCGTCCCCCGAGAGCGCGTGCGCACTCCACTCGGAGTTTCGCATCCTCTCGAGCGCGCGCACGCGGCGCCCCTCTAACAGACTTCTGTAGAGCTGCGGGCTGGGTGACACCCAACACATTTGCAAGGTTTTACAATCTGCGAGTGGAGCCGGTTTCCTCAAGGGTATTAGGTAACCCTTGGTGATTGAGGAAACAATTCGGTAGGGTGTTGAAACACGCTTGCTGCGCCATTTTCCCTAACACGGAGATACGTGCGCCTTTTTATCTGTCAGTAAAGTTCCCCGTCAGGTGAGCCCTGCAGATTCCTCCGTGGCCCCCAGCACTGACTCAGCGGAGGAGTCACTTGCTGGCCCACTACGTTGTAGGTCTGCCCGCTGGTCAGCCTGCGTTTTGGGTAAAGGTGCCTGCTATGCGTGATCCCCACTAGGCGATCCCATATGCTTATTCCGCCACGGTTAAGTCCCCCCCCTGGGCGGACCCGTGTCTTCCCTCCCCGCTAACCACTCTTTTGCTATGCGTACTCCCCCTTTTTAGGGCTAGTCCATATGTAAATTCTGCCATCTATCCCCCCTTGGGTAACGGATGGCCTCCGCAGCGTCCTCCCTATCGGGATTGCACGCTTCCCAACGTACTGTCGTATTTTCCTAGAATTATCTAGATGCTCACGACTTCCCAAAAAATATATCTAAATCCGTAAAACTTCTGTTGAAGTAGGATAAATTAGGGCCAGGGACACGTTGGAGGACCGCGCCCCCCATGATGCGGGTGCGTCACGCTTGCTTGACTATCTCCTCATCGGGGGTGTTGGTAAGGTGCAGTCATTATGGCGCTTTCAATGGGCTCCCAATGCGTGGATTTTACAAATCAAATCCACTTATAGTGCTGAAGTTCCCCCCGAAGGGGAACGTTCGAGGTTACTAAGTAACCCTTCGTTCCCCGAGGAGGGGAACGGAAGCACTATACTCCGTCGCCATAATGACTGTCCCTTAGCTGTTGAAAGTCTCTTCAGCTTAAAAAGGATAGCGTCTGCTGGCGCCAGGTGAGCTTATATACTCAGTTGATTGCTTATGCCGCTCACCTGCGCAGGCTTGCGCTGCCAATTCATTCTTAATTGGCCCGTTCAATACTCTTTCAGACGAGTAGCTTCTGAACCGAACCTCCCAATGCGTGGATTTTACAAATCAAATCCACTTATAGTGCTTCCGTTCCCCTCCTCGGGGAACGAAGGGTTACTTAGTAACCTCGAACGTTTTCTCCCTACTGCTCTATCTTCGTTTTAGAAGAATCCACCCTTCCACACTATCTCCTCCTTTTACTCCCTTTTGTGAGGGGGAGCTCTCGAGACCTAACTGATCTTGCATCCCCTTATATGCTTATTGACTGGGCGGGAGCCTTGGGGTCAAGTATCTCCGAGCTCCGGGTTCTCTCCTGGGACAGAATGCTAAACATATCTAAGTGGGCTATTGAAATGCTTATTTAGGTAAACCTTTAAAATCAGAAAAAAGTTGGTAATAATGTTATGTACATCTGATATGATCTGATATATATACATACACACACTCACTGGTCACTTTATTAGGTACAGCTGGATGGTAGGGTTAGAATTTGCAGCAACAACATAAAAAAACATGGATCCATCCTGCCTTGTATCAACGGATCAGGCTGGTGGTGTAATGGTGTGGAAGATATATTCTTGGCACACTTTGGGCCCATTAGTACCAATTGGGCATCGTGTCAACGTCACAGCCTAGCTGAGTATTGTAGCTGACCATGTCCATTTCTTTATGACCACAGTGTACCCATCTTCTGATGGCTACTTCCAGTAGGATAACCCACCATGTCATAAAGCGTGAATCATTGTAAACCGTTTCTTGAACAAGAAAATAAGTTCACTGTACTCAAATGGCCTCCTCAGACACTAGATCTCAATCCAATAGAGCACCTTTGGGATGGTATTGGAATGGGAGATTTGCATCATGAATGTGCAGCCGACAAATCTGCAGCAACTGCGTGATGCTATCATGTCAATATGGACCAAAATCTCGGAGGAATTTTCCATTACCTTGTTGAATCTATGCCACGAAGGATTAAGGCAG
Organism: Danio rerio; assembly: GCF_052040795.2. NCBI lineage: Eukaryota > Metazoa > Chordata > Actinopteri > Cypriniformes > Danionidae > Danio > Danio rerio. Next base: position 9,181,621 of record NC_141030.1, on the reverse strand, counting down.
TTCTGAAGGCAAAAGAGGATCCAACCTGATACTAGTAGTACTTAATAAAGTGGCCCATGAGTACATATATATATACTCAGCCATAACGCTACATAATTATGGGTTTAGTATACAGTAAATACAGTAACCTGTTTTTTCCTGTCTGTGCCCTACAACTCAGAATAGTCAATAGTGAAGGGTGTGCCACTCTTGTCATGACATCAATTTAGGGTGATTCAGATGGATTAACCACATGACATTTACAGGTCGGGCACTTGTCTGGTACAAGAGACATTTTATGTGTGGAAAAAATAATCCTTTACAGCACTTTTAAATATAGGATGGTTTTAACTGTACCAGTTGCAGTTTTAATCTTAATATTCGTGAATTTAATGAAGGATTGTTTGAATTATTGCTTTCTTACCTCTCTGGTTTTGATGTTTTCATTTAACACAAACAAGTCTGTGTTCTGGGTCTCCAGCTTGGCATCAACTGCCATGTGAATGGTGGAAAATTCTCCCTATAGAGGAATATTTTTTTAGATAAGAAAATGTGCATTACTGACAGATCACACGTGGCAGAACTGTACAAGAACACAATCATGTAGAAAAGTGTACTTTAATAAAGGTGGGCCTCCACAGTCTGAAAGTGGTGTTGATCTGGTTGAAGTCTCCAGAAGGAATGAAGCAGCTAAAGTACTGGCAGGGATTTTCTTTTTCTTTACAACTCTGAAAGAGAGAATTATAGATCATCAGGTATCAAGTTCACAAATTTACTAGGATTCCCAGCTTTGTCACAAAAAGTAGGGCCAAAAGTGAAAATTCCATGCGGCATAATATGCATTGATCTTGATGTTTTATAGCTGATTCACTTTTTTTTTTTTTTTTTACTGATGACAGATCTTTTTAACAACAATGTTTATTTGCTTTTTACAAACTGAATTATCTGGAGTGATTAAAATTTGGAAGCAAACACTACAACTTAATCATTTAATTGGGGCAAAGAACTTCATCAATGTTCATTACAATATAATATAAGGCATAAAAGCTCAAAAGTCCTGTAATAACCCCCAGTCACACTCCAGAGATTTTCCTTCAAGTATTTAAATGAGTGCTAATCACAGGGTTGATCACAGACCAATCAAAGATGCTACGTACACTAACGTGGGCAGGTAGAGATTTTAATTAGATTATTCATTTAATTTTCTTTTCAGCCAAGTCCCTTTATTAATCAGGGGTCGCTACAGTCGAATGAACCACCAACTTATTCAGCATGTGTTTTACGCAGATGCTCTTCCTGGCGCAACCCAGCACTGGGAAGCACCCATACACTCTTGCATTCACAGACACACACCACAGACAATTTAGCTTATTTAATTCACCTATACTTCACCTATGCATCCGCTGCGTAAAAACGTGCTGGATAAGTTGGCGGTTCATTCCTCTGTGGCGACCTCGGATTAATAAAGGGACTAGATCGACAAGAAAATAAATGAATTAATGAATTCACCTTTACCATATGTCCGGAGCACTCGGAGGAAACCTACGCAAACACGGGGAGAACGTTCTCCAAACAGAAATGCCAACTGACCCAGCTGGGACTCGAACCAGCGACCTTATTGCTGTGAGGTAATGGTGCTACCCACTGTGCCAACGTGACGCCCCTTAATTTTATTATATAAAGTAAAAACATAATGAACTGAACACAAAAAAGATATTTTGAATAAAGATGAAAACCTGCAGCTATTGACTATCAAAGCATTTGTTTTTCCTACTATGGATGTCAATGGTTACAGGTTTTCAGCAGTTTTCATAATATCTTCTTTGAAGAAACGTATAAAGGAAGCAATCAAGGGTGAGTAAATACTAGGGCTGCACGATACTGAAAAAACAACATTATTGCAATAATTTTTTTTAAGCAATATGTATTGCGATATGAATACAATTTCGGCAGAAGACTTGAATAGCTCTATTTAGAATGAAATCATTAACTTGGATCGATGGGATGAATTGAATGAATCAATGAATTAAAATGAGTGAATCAAAGAAATTCCAAGAGTAAATAAGTAAGATAAAGATAAAAGTAAAGCAAGTCAGATATTCAGGAACAGTAATATGATACAATACGTTATTATCATTATATTTTGCCCCCGATTATGATAGATTACAACAGGCATGTCCAAACTTGCTCCTGGAGGGCCGGTGTCCTGCAAAGTTTAGTTCCAGCCCCAATCAGACACACCTGGGCTAGCTAATTAAGCTCTTACTAGGCTCTCTAGAAACATCATTGCAGGTGTGTTAAGGTAAGTTGGAGCTAAAATCTGCAGGACACCGGCCTTCCAGGACCGAGTTTGAACACCTCTGGATTACAATGTCAGCGATATATCATAAGAAAAACATCCCTAATATATCATATTTTTAAACAAAGGCATAAAACTTCATCAAAATGTATAAGATGTATTTTGTTAATAGCACATATGTTTTGTAGAATTGCAAAACTAATATGTGTTCGATCCGATATTATGAGAAGCACCAACTCAAATAGTCACCGTAGTGGTAAAGGGTAGCAGTGCAAGGCTGATGAATTATTTCAGATCTTTTGATACTTGGCTACGTCAATAATGCATCCCGGGTGGAATTATCACAATAAATCAGCATCAATATTTTGTCCTGCCCCTATTGTTGAATAATAAAATGCAATGTAATATGTAAAATAACACTGTACATTCTGTATTGCGGATCAACTCCAGTATAATAATCCTAACTCCACATTGTGATGTGACTATTGTCAATGCACACATTGCAATATTGATGCTGCAACAATATATTGTGCAGCCCCTAGTAAATACTATTCTATAAAGCTAAAAACAAAGCTAAGCTATAAGCTAAAAACAAAGCATTTACTATGCGGAGATAATCTAAAAATAAAATACTATATAAACCGAAGACAGCTAGTTCCCCTCAAACTATAGGTTCTTAAAAATTCCCCTCCAAATCAATATTTAGAATTTCCTTCCAGTATGTATAGCATAATTGAGCTGCTCAGTTTGTCATAGACACCAATTTATGTTTCATGTTCATGCATTTTTCCCTTTTAACCAAATAATGATAGTCTAGTTTGCTTAAGCTTTAGATTATAAAATTTGTTTCAAGAATCAAATGAACATACTGTATATCCTGCTAATTGCACAGAGAACTGAGATCAAGTTATCATAATAAAATCTGTACTGTACAATCTGTGGAAGTATGATATGTTTTATGGTTAGATCAGTTAAGAACTACTGCAAGTAAACAGGGAAAGCAAGATGATGAATAAATTAGGCACAATATATAGGACATGTGGGCCAATACAGGACAGCTGGTAAACATATGTCTATGCGCATATCAAAAAAGCAGTGGTTACTCACCAAAAGATAGATGCTCAGGGTCTCTTTTTTAGTGTTCAGTGAATGTGGTTTGCTAGGTTGAATCTTCAAAGGGTTAATCCAGTCGGCGGAACATTGAATGCCCTATAAGTGTCCAAATGAGACAATTGAGATATTTCTAAAGCGGTCATACAGTCAGTGTGGTTATAGTTTTGAGGAATCACCTACCGCTGTGTAGCTGAGATCTGTCAGGTACAGCAGAAAGTTTTTAGCAGACGTTTGATATGGAAACATTATTGTAAGCTTTACTGGAGGACTCGGCATGTCAGGGTCTTTCTCAATCTGTTAAACACAATCAATCAATCAATCAATCAATCAATCAATCAATCAATCAATCAATCAATCAATCAATCAATCTATCCATCTATCCATCCATCCATCCATCCTCCTATCCATTCATCCATCCATCCATCCATCCATCCATCCATCCATCCATCCATCCATCCATCCATCCATCCATCCATCCATCCATCCATCCATCCATCCATCCATCCATCCATCCATCTATCTATCTATCTATCTATCTATCTATCTATCTATCTATCTATCTATCTATCTATCTATCTATCTATCTAATTAAAATCTGGTTTTATTAAGTATTTTTGTCAGTCTGGTTTGTGGCTGCGTGATATTTCTTATATATTCTTAAAATGTCGATAATTATCACTATAAATGTCAAACCGCATTTCTTTATTTTCTTTCTTATACTGAACAATGATAAAAAACCAAGCATTGACCTCCATAGTAGTATTGTTCCTTCTATGGATTTCAGTGGCTGTTCCTGAATCTAATATGTTTACATGGACACCAGTAATCTGATTTTAATACGATTAAGACAATACTCTGATTAGTCTACCATGTAAACAGCAATTTATTTGATTTGCTTAGTCTGACTGAAGTCATAATCGAACTAAATAGAAATCGAATTAACCGGAGGACAATGCTGATTTTAGTCGTATTTTTGAAGTGCAGTACAGAAGTAAATGAATGCAGTCAAACTATTATCATGCCGTGTAGGATTTTCGCCACATTTTGCGACAGGATAATCCATACACGCGGCTGTTTGACACTATTCTCTGCACCTAACGAGTCAGTAAATGACCACAGACTCCAGCAACACAAAATGCTGAGTTTTTTCTCCCATACAACGTGTTGTATCAAATTCCAATAAAAAACTCTTTCAGCTGTTCAAATTTGCATCAAATATCTCATTTGACATGGGGGGGGTTGCATGAACTTTTCCTGAATGAAATTGAAAGTGCCAAACTGCAGTTAAAGTTGATAAATTAAAATTTAACTCTGGAGGAAATGTGGATAGCATGGTGTCGCAGTGATGCTAATCAAATGATGTGCAATAACATGTAAAACCAGATCATGAACTCATGTAAACATCTTAATCATATTATTGTCTTACTAAGATTAGGGCAAATTATTTTATCACTGATTTTCATGTAAACGTAGTCATTGAATCGTCCTTTGTGTGCAACAAAAGAAACTACTCGAGTGTGAGTAAATGTCTGAGTAATTTTTATTTTTTACTAAACTGTCACTTTAATTGTTAAAAAATACTCTTTAACTGTGAAAACACAGATCTAAGATGCAGCATATGTACTTTTAAAAAGATAAAATAGATAACTCTAGGCCTTACAAGTCATTTTTACCATTGCTATCAGACTCCATCAAACCCCGAGATGACTCCTTGCCAGTGCAGTATCTCATTTTAGATTTCAAACTAGTCATTCAAACATAGACAGTTTAGTTCAGCAGTTCCTCATTGTGCTCTCTTCTGCCCACATGATAGTCTGGAGGACCTGAAGGAAGTGATTCAAACTCCAGGTTTAGGTTATCAGTCTTACCGTGTAGCTGATTTTTACTTCATCCCCAATCACACTGGTGTGGTTGAAAACACTGGGTATCGTCTCCTTCTCTTTCAGTATGATGTGGTCCTCCTTCATATATTTGTTACTAGGATAAAAAATATATATCGATAATCAGTAACAGTTTACAACAGGGTTGGAATGGGACTTATTTTCAGCCCTAGAGTTTCAAGCCTTAGACCGGCCCACTTCAGTTCATGACTAAATTAAAATAACATCATTTCCAATTCAGTACTTCAATAAAGATTTATTTGAACAGTTAACACAACGTAATGTTTAACAGTTTCTGAATCTATTTTGTGGAAGAATCAGTGCTCATAAATATCCAAACCTAGAAATGAAAAAATATCAAATAAATACAAATATATATTAAGCTACTGTAAATGTAAAAAAAATTAAGATTAAAATAAATGTATTGATTTTTCAAATGACACTATCAACCTTTTTCAAGGAAACAACTGCTTTATGACTTCAAATATTTTTTTATAAATATAAGAACATTAAAGGGTAAATCTCCAACACTATTTTAAAACATCACAATGTCCTTTTCTGCAATATCTGAATATATATTCTGTGATAAAATGTTGTCAGCTTCAAATGTCTATCCGAATGAACTACCACCTTAAATAAGGGTGTAAAACAGGGGTAGCGCATTTTGTCAGCTTCAAATGTCAATCAGAATGAACTGCTACCTTAAAAAACAAATTAAATATAAAAGTAATGAAATAAAAAAACTTAAATTAAAGCAGTAGTTTACTCTGATAGACATATGAAGCTGCTACGCCTTTTTCTACATTGTTCAATAGAGCAGTAGTTAATTTTGATAGATATTTGAAGCTGACAAAATGGGCTACCCCTATTTTTACATCCTTATTTAACGTGGTAGTTCATTCTGATAGACATTTGAAGCTAACAAGATGTGCTAACCCTGTTTATGTAGATGAAACATGACAGATAGCACATTCTGAGAAGGTAGCATAGGCCCTCGTGGTGAAAAAACGGTCCCGCCCACCGTGAATACACCCGGTCCTCCCGATTAGCCAATCCAGGCCTGGCTCACAATAAGTTCTTGTTTGTTAACGGTTCAAGGGTTAATTCCCAATGAAAATGAATATATATGTGAGCAAATCCAGCGTTATGGATGTGTTAACATTATATTGAAACTTTTGTTTATATTTTTCAGAACAACTGACCACAAAGTTAAAGGATCAGAAAAATATCAATCTGTAAACATGTTTTGTACTTCAAATAAGGAAAATAAACATGCGTTACAGATGTGACCAAAAAGTCTGCTGTTTGAATTAAACTGCAAAACCAAAAAAAAAAATAATAATAATAATCAAAAGGATAAAAGATGGCTCTCTATAGAACAAAAATAATTGGATCATGGTGACATTTTAACTGGGGGTTGGGGGGGGGGGTGGGTGGTGGTTCGCTAGCGGGTTTGAGACAGGGGCGGGGCGATGGATCGCGATGCCGGCTCAGCATCGTGTTGTCTATTGGCCATTGGCGATGGACGATAGTTTCGTCTATTGGCCCAATCCTATTGCTGACAACATATTTTTGATATGTTGAGCCCTAACATGGGAGGATTTCATTAAAGATCTGGTTCATGGAAAAAAAATCTGTACTTTCCATCCTTACAGTGTATCTAACCACAGAAGCAGCCTTGCACACATATTGAATGGCATCTTGTGGGCTGTTGTATTTAAATTTGCGGATGGGTAGATGGTAGTGTTCATGTGTCCTCTAAATACAGGTTTCAAAAATACATCTTTGGTTGAGGTATTATACAATATTCTGATGATTTTGAATTTTGCACCTTACAAATATTTTAATTTATGAAGGAAAAAAAAAAACTAAAACTGAAACTAATAAAAACTAAACTAAAACTAAGCAATTTCAAAATATAAAAACGAGTAATAACTAGTTAATCCCAAATTATTATAACAATGTTGCACAACTCTGATAGATAGTAATAAGCAATTAAAATAATAATGAACTATGCATAAAAGGTCAACCGGGTGGTTATGATGCATGATAAAGGGTTAAGGGTTCATTCACACATTTTTGAGTATAGATGTATTTTTCATTGTTAGTTAATAATTAAAATGTCTGAATAATCTTAATAACAAAGGCCACTGTAAAGTTTTACCACAAAATTGTATCATGTGTGCAGTATTTATAACGCGTAAATTATAATTATTCTTTGTTTTTACTTAATCTTACCATACAAATGCTGCAAATACATTTCAAAATGAACTGGCTATAATGTCAAACTGAATACAATTCTAATCAGTATAAAATAATTATACTAATAAAAACAAATAAATCAGTGAATGAACTAAATCCATTTATTAGGAACTTACGCAGTGAATCTCATGCTGGCTTCATGCCTCACTGGGATGATGATGGTCTCAAAGTTACGTTTCAGCACTGAATCTGACTGCTCACTATCACTGCCAGGAAAATATTAACAATTGGTCAGAATATCACCTTATTCATTTAATCTAGTAAATCAAATACATGAAAAAAGATATTTTAGACGTGAATGCAGTACTTACGTGGTAGCAGTCACATTGATAACAATGTCCTTTCGGATAAGAGAGGGATTGGGCTCAAACTGGATTTTGAAGGTTTCCTGTTAAATTGGCATGAAACGAGTGTTAAGAAAAGCAGATTAGATGTGGTAATGCATGTTATTTTTAATTAATTGTATATATATATTTTTTATTTAATTAATAACTTGCTGTTTAATCCTCATGCCTTCCAAGATATGTGTGACTTTTTTCATTGAAGTAATTTTTAGCTCAAATATTATGGTCTTTGGCGAGTAAACCACCACAATTTGATAGCAAGTTAATAATAACATCAGACTGATCATTTTGCTTCAAAAAAACTCAATGTATTGTCAGTAGTCACAGATATTAAGTCATTTTTTCTCTATATATTTTTTGAATCTTAAAGTCCCTGCTGGCTAGTATGACTTCCATGTTTTTTGAATTGCCAAGGACATTGGTTTTATCTAAAACGCTTCTTTAATATTCAACTGAAGAATAAAGTCAACTTTGATGGCCTGAGAGTTAGTAAACTAACAGTAAACATTAATTTTTGTGTGAACAATCCTTTTAGTAGCAAAGCTAATCTCACCCTGTCCTTAGTTTTAAGGAAAGGATATCCAACTGCACACACTATTCTGGTATGATTAGTTTCACAGTCCTTATCTTTAGGCTGAAAAAAAGTGAAAACAGGAATTAAAAAACTGTTAGACCCAGAAAAAAAAGAGAAAAGATTCAAATGTTCTCTAAATTCTTCTTACCTCCACTTTGACATAGTTGATATTTTCAGTGTGGCTCAGTGTAACTTTGGTATTATAAGCGTTGTCTCCAGTGTTCTTGATGTCGATATTGACATAAAATTTCTCCTGGTTACTCTTTATGAGAAGACTATAACAATTCAAAAATATAAAATCGAGAACATGAGTTAACATTAAGCTCTCTGGTTCACTTCTGTTATATTTCTCTCATGACACAGACTAGAACGACTTGAACACAAAACTCAACAGAAGGGGGCAGTAGAGAACTGGAAATGACAGAAATGACTAGAAGAGTGGTCCTCAAACTTTTTTTCAATTACCACCTCAGAAAAAAAATTGTCTCTTCAAGTACCACCATAATGAGCAGTATTGAAATACAGCGTAATAAGCCCAGTACAGCAGCTACAGTTCTGCACAGTTCAAAAACGTGGCAGATTAATTCCTGTTATTAAGAAAATTTATTATTGTCAGCCACTTTAAACATAAATACGCTAACGCTAACTCGGTACTGTGTTGTATATGTAAAAAAACTAACTAACTAAAAACATCAATTAATCCATTTAAATTAAAATGTGTAAAAGGTAAAAAGAAAAGTGCTGTACTTAAATGTAAAAGTATTAACATATAGTAGCCAATTCATCAACACCTGAAAATGTTGCCTGGACCTCAGAAATATAGGCTATATGTCATATAATGAATATTATTATATGTCATGTTCATATGTAAATCATGTTTGATAAATTTTGAAATATTTGTAGCATGTATATATTACATATTTGATTCCTCCGCGTACCACTAGAAGGAAGCCCCTGTACCACTAGTGATAGACGTACCACAGTTTGAGAACCACTGGACTAGAAGACATCAGCAAATTATTTCTTCATGAATAATACAGCAGCCACCAGGATAAAGTCTGGCCATAATTATTTGTATTGTCATCTCATCTTTAACAATTATATCAAATATTGATTGAAATCCTAAAGGCATTCTTTCATTGGAAATCAAAGATTGATTAAACATTAAATAATACCTTGAGATGTTTGCAGAAGCTTGTAGGTGTAGATTAGCAACACACTTCTCATTATTTCCACAGTCCACTAATGCGATCTAAAGAAAAAAAGATATATTCATTAAACATTGTCAAATAAGCTTCAAAAAGCAGATTTGTCTTTTAAGTTTATTGCCAAAAAAATGTTAGTCTGACATAGTTTCCTGCCTGCTGTACAGTATTAGCGGTTGTTTTACACCCTTTCCCAACAATGTCATTTAATTGCAACACACATCAAGCCAAATGCTTCCCGCAAATATTTTTGTCAGGAATTGTTTTGCGTCTTGAGAGCTTTTATGAAACAACAGAACTTCATAAAGCAGATCTGGCAAACACAACTGATGCCAGCAGGAAAACACACTCTTCCTCCTGATAACTCTACTTCTTTAGTTTGTGTTGTGCTTTAGGATTAGATTATAGGAGCAAACTCCCATTTTGGATGAATTGGCAGTATAACTGGACTTATTTTACTCTGCTGGAAACTGAAATGTATTTTCTTCTATGCTACAGTATGTATCATTTAGGCTGCACAAAAAAGTTTAAAAATATATATATATTATTTTATATTAAGTACTGTATGTCAAAGTTTTAATTAGCTACTGGTTAGTTTAAGATATTCCCCAAAACATCTTATAGGCTAGGGGTCCCTTTTATTGCTTTAGATTGGCCTTTTGTTTTTGAATGTTTCCTTTTTAAATGTATAGGTGTTGCATAAAATAATAAAGTAGTTTTAATAATTTAGTAAGTGACATTTCTTTGCTGCATTGCTGCATCATTATTGATGATATAATATGCATAATAATCTTTACACCACATTAGAGACATAGCAGCCAGTTACTTTCAGTTGTAGAGAGTTTTTTCTCTCATTTAAAAGCTATGTTTGTGCATGAAATGTGCGTGTTTAGATGCATGTATTTGTGTGTGAGAGACCGGGTGAAAGAACGCTTGATTCACAGCTCCATCAATGCGATGAGTGGCTGAGTTTCTTTCTAGCTTACATAAATAAAATTTCCAGCCTATTTAGGAGATAATATATATTTGTATTCACACGTGAATACAACAGAAAGACATAAAACTTTACAAACTACTTGTCCACTTTTGTAGGCTCATCACAATATATTTTCAAGTTGTAACACTACTTTTAACAAATATATGATAGGCTACATTTTTTTCCCTAAAATCTGATTTTGGAAAGCTGCTGTGACACGAGTGCAATGATATAGGCAAGCCTATATTTTATTACTTGCTCTTATGTCCTAAAAACACTTAACGGTTTCCTATACTTGGTGTATACACTGTAAAAAATGTCTGTTAATTAACAGGTCCCATTTTTTGTGGTTCAGAACTGTTTATTTACGGTTATGAATTGCATTATGGGATGTTGACCTCTGTTCTGTCCACTTTGGATGTTGAAAATTCAACTCTACAGTTTAACAAAGTGACTTTTATTGACATAATTTTAGTTTAAGAAAAAATATATAAAGAAATGAGTCTGTAAAATAACAGAATATCTGCTGACAGCTTATTTCCAGGTTATTTACAACACCAACCCTGACGATATATCACTTTGAACTAGTAAAAATGTCAATAAAAGTATTTTTTCAAACTTTTCAACATCAAAAGCTTTCAGAGGAAAAATCAATATCTTATAATGCAATTATAAATGCATAAATAACTAGAAAATAAAAACACTAATCACAACTACGAAAAACGGTCAATTTACAGATATTTTTACAGTGTATATTGAATTTGTGCAAATATAAATATTTATTTTTAATTCAATTCACTTTATTAATATTGCATTTGGCCTAAGGCTGGTCAGATTTTGTGAGATTAATCACTAGATTTATTGAGAATGCAACATAATAATAATAATAATATTAATAATAATAATAATAATAATACATTTTTTTATATGGAAAATGTAAAATATTTTTATATAAATTTTATATAAATTTTTTTATTAAATATAATTCTATTATATAAATTACAGTAAGTCCAAAAAAGTTTTTGTGAACCCAGAAAAATAGATTTCAATGTCTCAAATATTCATTTATTTTTTCCCACATATTTAAAAACAGAAAATATTAAACTTTTTTTTTTTTTAATTAGAAAATATTGGACTGAATAATTCTTTCTAATTTGGAGTAAATGGATTGAGTATATTTTATCAATATGCCCGTATTTTTCTTGAATTGTAACTTTTAAATGTAATATTATGTCTAAATATATATTTTTTTCTTCTTTAAAGGCAATCATCTAAACGATTTGTAGCTCCCCTGTTTATGTCCAACTGTTTATAGTTGTTGTTGTTAAAGGGAAGATAATACAAAGCATATGCAAGATCTATAAGTCTCTTTCTGTATTATGCAAGTTATAAATGCAAGTTTTATATGTATTTTTATTTGGAAATTCAAAATATATTTTAATAAAAACACATAACTCCTGACATTTTCCCATATCACAGTGAGCACAAATAAATAAAAGAAAATTGACTTACTCACAGGGCTATTTATTTCAAAGTTGATATGTTTACCTGCACCATGTTGGTGTTTTGTAACATCTGATTTGTATGCGGTATACATAAAACATATTGTTTATACTTGAATTTATAATCCTGCTTTGCTTTTTGTTGTGTTTTCATTTTTTTTAGAAATGCCCTGCTAATTTTCTGCTAAGATGTTATCTATTTTTCTACAGATTTAAAGTTTGTAAGTTGTCAAAAAGCTACTCACAATGAAATTGTGCAGATTCCTTCAAATTCTAATAATTGTATTTTACTGTTAAGAAGCAAAACAGAACCATCTTTAAATGTTAATTGTCAAAAAAATCACTGTTTTTGTAATCACTCATAATTAAGTCACCAAAAATATCAAATAAAAAAGGAAACTACATTTGGCCAACAATCCACTGGGTTCATTTAGGGGAAGTCATGCCATTCTCTATGCCAGCCCATCCCTGTTTCTGCTAGTTAAAACCTCATTACAACTGCATGTGAGAGAGCAGCTGAACATGGAGAAAGTCTCTCAGTGCTTGTAAAATTAGAGCGACTTCATTAAACTCGCAGCTGCCACCCACACACACTCTTCTGTTAATAAGCAGACGTAGTTACTGGCGCAGTCAACGTTACACTAATAAACCTCTAGCAGGAGGAAAACTTACAGTCTTGTTGAGGGATGTGGGTAATTCTCCATCCAAAACTGGACCCTTGTCTTCATCTGCTAGACCGAATTCCAGCGTCACCATAATGGGGTCCCTGAAATCCAGTTTATCCTGTGGGGGATAATAAAGGATGTTGCACATTTTTTTCAGCTTATAGCAACTCATAAACAGACTGGAAAATCCCAGAAATGGCATCAGGTTCATTCTGTCCCAGCAGACTCTGTTAAAGGTTAACTGCATTACCAACATTTACTCGCCCTTCTGTCATAAATATAAGACATAAGCTAAGCTTTGAAACACAAATGAAGATGAAAAATGACCTCAAAATATGAGAATAAAATATATGAGAATACTCTCCCAGGTGACAGAGCTCCTCATCCTATAAGGGTGCGCCCTGCCACCCTGCGAAGGAAACTCATTTTGGCTGCTTGTATCCGAGATCTTGTCCTTTCAGTCATCACCAAAAGCTCATGAACATAGGTGAGAGTAGGAACGTAGATTGACCGGTAAATCGAGAGCTTTGCCTTTCAGCACAGCTCCTTCTTTACCACAACGGATTGGTACATCAACCGCATTACTGCTGACGCTGCACCAATCCACCTGTCAATCTCACGTTCCATTCTTCCCTTACTCTTGAACAAAACCTCAAGATACCTGAACTCCTCCAACCTGGAGATGGCAAACCACCTTTTTTCGGTGGAGCACCATGGCCTCAGACTTGGAGGTGCTGATTATCATCCCAGCCGTGTCACACTTGGCAGCAAACCGCCTCAGTGCATGCTGACGGTCCATGTTCGATGAAGCCAACAGAACAACATTGTCTGCGAATAACAGAGATGAGATCCTGTGGTCCACGAACCGGACCCCCTCCAGCTCTATCCAGTGGTTTTAACCACTTGATTTTTATTTACTTTCATTGTCATTCATTCATTTTCGTTTTGGCTTAGTCCCTTTATGAATCTGGGGTCACCACAGCGGAATAAACTGCCAACTTATCCATCATATGTTTAACACAGCAGATGCCCTTGCATCCGCAACTCATCTCTGGAAAACATCCATACTATCTCTGGCCCCGTTTACACTAATATGTTTTAATTTTAAAACAGCGTTTTAGAATGAAAACGATCCAAGTCCACACTAGCGTCTCACCCAGCGTTTCTGAAGAACTCTCCTTCTACACCAAACCCCTGAAAACACACATCACGTGACCACACACTCTGGCATGCGCTGCAGCATATCCATCGCAATCTCACAGCAATTTGTAACTTTTTGATTTAGTCGCTAATTTGTATGAATTCGTACAATCTAATTCGTACAATTTAATACGATTTGCTCATCACCCAATGACGGTTGGGGTTAGGGGTGGGGTTGGGTGCCACGCCTCCTTTTTAAATTCATACATTTTTGTCCGACTGAATAAGTTAATAATTAATGTAACCGTGTAGGCTACATTCTGTATATTGACTGATTGGTTGCCTTTATTTTCTATAATTTATTAACTTATTGTACATTATACTTTTATAATGGCCGTTATTGATTATTAAAACTGATATTCAGCAAAAGAGTGGCTATGTTTCGTATTTTCAATGAAAAATAAAGGAGGCAGTAATGTTATAGGCTCCGTTTTGTTATAAATATGCTCATATATGCAGCACAACGCCTCAACATTTCTGCTATCTGTTAAGTTGTTAATATCAAAATGAAAATAGCAGTTCCTTCATGTTTTCATTTTATTGTGAAGATAGTAAAACAACGTACGTATCCAAGATGATGTGAATAAGGTTATACAGTACACTATTCCCTTTGAAGATTTACCCGACATGTCCTCGGGAGTCTGTTTTCCATATCAAACTTGCGAAGTCTGAACTTACAAGTAGAAGATGCAGGACTGAACTGTGTGTATGCTACTTAAAATTGAGGAAGAGCTCCCATCAGAGAGGCAAATGTCTGCAGCCCAGCCTCCATTCTCCATTTTGAGATGTCTCCATTATTCCCCCATTCACACTGAGACGGAGCAGCAGTGTTTTAGAATGAAAACGGCCTCTTCAGCCATTTTCGGCGCTCAAAAACTCCGGCGTAGTGTGGACGAATGGCATAACCGTAGCAAAACGTACTGTATGCGTTTTAAAACAAAAATGCATCAGTGTAAACGGGGCCTCATTCACACACATACACTATGGACAATTTAGTTTATTCAATTCACCTATAGCGCATGTCTTTGGACTTATGGGAAAAACCGGAGCACCCGGAGGAAACCCACGTGAACACTGGGAGAACATGCAAACTCCACACAGAAATGCCAACTGACCCTGCCAAGGCTCAAATCAGCGATCTTCTTGCTGTGAGGCGATCTTGCTACTTACTGCACCACCGTGAAGCCCTGGATTAAACCACTTCGTTTTTATTTAAATTTTTTCCTCTTTAGAAGACTTGGATTAAACCACTTGACTTATATTTGTTTTTAGTTTTTATTATTATAATGCTTTTGATTTCTGGAATTTTTTTTATGTTGTTAAATGTCAACTTTTCAGTAAAAGCACAGATAGCTTTTCAAGAAGAAATTTTAAATTGTGTTCTGAAGATGAACAAAAGTCATGAGGTTGAGCAAATGATAACAACTATGTTTGGTTTAAATGTCATTTTCTTATACCCTTACAAAAATAAGCAAATATGAAGTTAATTTAAAGTATACTTTATACTTTTCTTTTAGTATACTTTATGTAGTAGGTAAACTGATATCACTGACAAGTATACTAGAAATTACTACAGAGTACTGTCAGTAATATCTGGGATTACATTGGTCTGCTTTGTATCTTATAAAACTAACAGTTCACTTTGAGCACACATCTTTTTTTTTGTTTATACTGCAGCTAAAAAATAAATGTGCACTTGTTTACCAGTTAAACACATTTTATTTTGTTTCAGAATGAACCCTTTAAAGCAAACTTTCAGAAAGCAACTAATTTTATAAATTATACTGCAAATTTATTTTTATTTTAAAAAGCTTTTTTTTTTATCAGTACTAGACAATAAAAGCTGTAATTGACTCGATAAAGGCCATTATTAATATTGGTTGATGAATAATCAGTCAGATATAAATAAGTAGGCCAATAAAACTTATAAATGTGACAATAAAAAAGTCATTGGCATCAGCCAGTAAATGCAAAGATCACTTTTGGTTCTTTAAAAAAAGTCTAAATTATTATCATTATTTGAGTTTAGATTTACATTTACTCTATTAGCAAAAGCACTCTTTTATTGAAAGCAACTTACAAGTGATGATAAAAGAAGCACTTTAAGTCATCAGAGAGTAGCTGTATATAAAACTGACTAAAGTCTTCATTTTTTTCTTTCTGATCATACATAGTGTAGATAGACAATTTACAAGAGAGAACCACCATACTCTCAGTAAAGAGACCACTTTAAAAAATAGTTTTACCCATGTTGACTAAAAGATTTTAGAATACAAGTAAATACATTCAACTTTTCTATCAGTAAAAGTCAAGCATACTTAGTATAATTTTAAAACTGAATATCTAGGATTGACAACGGTTGAAATAATGATGAATCTGAAAAACTCATAACTCTCTATGTCGGAGGCTGCTACTGTCTCCACTGGAGGTCACATTTTTGGCCACGGCAGACATTGATGGGAGCATTTATAACTGAAATAAAATTTCAGTTTGCAGGCAGTGGGCAGGTTAGAGAGACCAAAAAAAAAGATGGACATTCCGACACAGAACACATTTACAAAGGAGAATAACTGACTTTTGCTTTGTTAGACAAACAAGCATGTTTACTTTCTTAAATATCTGTGAATAGATAGTATTTTTATGCTTTAGAAAACTTAGTACATTTCTGATGAGTACACAAACGCTAGAATGAAATCATACTTATTAAACACTTTTTTGTAAGTATATTGAAGGTGCAGTTTTGCATTCCTCCACTATTAACACAAGAGGGCGTTTTTTGATTTTACTCAGACTGTGTGCTTCCTCTAGTGCTCAGAGGTCAAGTATGCAGTGTAGCGGGACGAGCTGTAGTCTCTCAATGAAGGCTGAGCTGATCTCGCTGCCCTCGGGCCTTTGATCACACAACTTCTGGCTTTTATTAAACTCCAGTCCTGCACTTTCAAACACTTCGTTTTATGCTCTTTATCTACTGAGAGACGTTAAACGTAACCTAATCTACATCTGAGGCAAAAAAGACACACAGTTAATGGTTCCAGAGAAAAGCGGGGGCTGATTTTATAGGAAGGCCGTCTAGAGGGAGTGGATTGTCTGCATTACAGGATACTTTATGTTTATATGTTTGCCAGACACTTTTATTCAGTGAAATACACTGCATTCAAGAACAGATTTTCAAATTTACATCATATTAGTCATTGTGTTCTAAAAATATCTAAGTGTTCATGAATCTAGATACATTTATTAAAGTCAAAAAAGATAGGATTTTCTGAAAAACTGATCAAAATTAATTTGTGGTTAAAACGAAAGCATCTGGCAGTGGGGGTCAAAACAATTTGCTTAATTCAATGAGAAAACAAGTAACAAACCGCTGGTAGATGTTTTAATTTTTTAATCATAATACTATGATTTTGTTTCAAATGTTTTCACAGAAAACAAAATTTAATGTGGCATATCATTTTTCAGATAAATGTGTCTAGATTTAAGAATCTAACAAAAGTATAAGACAATACTTTGTGCAGTGTATTTTTAAAATAAATTAGACATACTGTGGAAATATAAATTTCTATCATCTAATTCCAAATAAACAATAATCTACGTATAACTGAAAAGTTCTATTCTTTGGTTTTTAATTATATCATTTCATTAACATTCCAGTTAGGAGGGACATTAACCTTTTGTCTTTCTGATGACAGGCTAAGCCAAAGTAATGCAAATTGTTAGTTTCACAGCATGGTTGTGTCTATCATTTTCTCTTTTCGATCAAATGGTCAGGCGGTTTCTGTCTCCAGAACATGATGAGATTAGACCTGAAAAAGCAGTTTACCCTGCTGACCACAACACTGAATTTGCATGCTCTGTTTAGCCATGTCCCCTCCTCCTAAAAACACAATATAGACATGAAATCTTTGTCTTAATCAGACTTGTGAAAGAACTTGCAGACTGCGGACCTCTAGTAGGCTCTTGCAGACACATGGACATCTTAAAGACGCCGTATGACTGCAGATTAACCAACACGTCTCAATAAAGGAATTCTGCTTGTTTCGAGTCTCCTGGACTGGGTTCTTCTCTTCCTTTTCATTCATTTATTTTTTTACAACAATACTATGGCCCAATCCCAATTCTCTTTTTGTACCTTTACCCCTTCCCCATCCCCTTGGCCTTTTAACTTCAGGAAATCAGTGAAGGCATATATCATGTTATCAGAACAATAAAATGTGGCAATAAGATCATAACTGTATACTGTGCATTTACACCATCGCCATATTTATCTAAACACATGAAAACAGCTTAAACATTATACCAGACAATGTAAAACGCTTATTCCCAGCCAATAGACATTTCTGACAGGGTATTCGAGTGTCATTGAGTGACAGAATGTTGTGGGACTGCTATTCAAGAGTTATTTTTTGGATTATAGATAGCAAAATTTAGCGTTTTTTTATTCTTGTGTATTTTTTTTACCATGGCGATACAACATAAACGCTATTATGAATGTATTAAAACATATGCTTGTTAATTGTAAAAAACATTAACAATGACAAGAAAAAAAAATACTAATCTGTGCATCTCCTTCCATTTGTGTGCAGCTATGCTGTCGTTGCTGGGAAATTTTCTTATCCCTTGATTTCAAGGGTGGTCCTGAAAAATCTCTGTATCAAGGGGTATCTATCCCTTCCCCTTAGCCCATCGCCTTCAAGCTAAAGAGAATTGGGACACCCCTACCCCTTCATGTTGCCACAGGTAAGCTTCACTCTCTGTTGTTTACTTGTGTGCCGTGCATGCATGTGTGAAAAAGTCGTGCGAGTAATTTACGACAAGTAATTGCCTTTTTTGATTGGCGCTTTTGGGGTAGGCCGATCAAGCTATTTTTAGCCAATATCGGCCGATTACAAATGAATCGCTGAACATATCATATGGTCATTGGGAAAATTAGGTAAAAATAAATGCATATTACATGACAATAAAAGTGTTTTTGACCTTGAATGCATTTCAGACTGTTGTAGAAGACCCCCAAAACCAAAATAGGCCTTTTTTTAATGCTTAATAGGGGCTCTTTAAATACTTGTGAATGCCATAATACTGTACACAAAGACAAGCTCAGCCTCACAGTATAGATGTTTGTTTGGCTTGGCCCTGTCCTGCACATTGTGTATGAGAGGACTGATTTACTTGCCGACGTGTAGAAGGTGTGCTCTCTGCAAAACTTATTCCGGATGGACTCGTTCTTCTGCAGCCTCCTGTCCTCTGTTTCATTAAAGCGTCCTCTGGCTACCGCTCTCAGAGAGTCCAGCGTTAAACTGTACCTGATGACTGGAGCCAAAACACATTTAAGATGAGACACAGCAGGCAGAACCACTGAAGTTTTTTTTTTTTGGCTGCAAACAGATTTTGGGGCCTTTATAAAGTGTTTTTTATTCTAATGTAAAGAAAACATACTTAATACAGTTTTAATGTTTCTTTTGTTGCATTTTCACAGCTCGTGTCATAAAAATTCTCCTGCACTGAGCCATAAATCTTTTTGTTGCACTTATATTACACTCAAAACTGTTTGATGTTTGATGTACGTTCAAACTACTTATTTAAAAAGAGCTGAAACAACAGAATTCTTCAGTTATTTTACGTAATTGTTTTATTTTCAATCCACCTACAGTACATTTGTGGAAACTATTAAGTTAACTTAATTTCTTCATGTTGTCCCAAAACAAATCGATTGTGTGGAACTCAATTTATTAATTTCAGTATTCCATTTTTTTTCACAGAAGGTTTTTACAGAAGAATTTGTTCATACAGAATTCACCTGATTACAATATTTTATGCTACAAAATTAATTGTGCAACATTTTCCCCTGTCTGTTCACATCATTTTCTGAAATATGCAGTAATAATATGAGATTCCCCAAAATCCCCTCTGCAAAAAGATTTGTGTGTATATATAGGTCACATTTTGATATGTCAAAAACTGTAGGACTTCATCCAGTGTTCTTCTGTTCATATTTGTGTGCTAGAAGTATATGCAGATTAGTGCCTGTTTATTAAAACAATGCCTCATTGGCATATTTAAAGAATTTTAGAAATATATTGCAAAATATTTTTGTGATTCTTAATGTAATCAATCAACTGAGAAAATACTTTTCTAACTACTCAAAATGTTCTTTTACCCAATTCACCTGTAATGTTTTGCCTTAAACAAACATAAAGGGCCCTATCATACACCCGGCGCAGTGTGGCGCAAGGCGTGACGCAGTAGTCTTTTGGTAGTTTCAGCTTGGCGCAAGAGTCGTTTTGAGGCGTTGCGCTACGTTGTTTAAATAGCAAATGCATTAGCGCTCATTTGTGCACCCATAGGCGTTCTGGTCTAAAAAGGAAGGCGTTCTGAGGCGGACCGCTGGCGCGTTGCTATTTTGAGAAACTATAATAGATTTTTCATTAGACCAAAACTAACCCGGTCTAAACTCCGGAGCAGAGTTGCGCCTCGCTTACACACTGCTTAATACGCACAAGAGAGCAATAGGCAAATATCTTTACATATGAAAAAATTAAATATTAAGGATATATATAGAATATAATAATAATAGATATAGAATATAAATATAAAAGATTAAAATATTACAAAACATATTATTTTCTAGCCTAAATAAATATGAAAAACCACTGCTTTTATGTCTTCATCTCGGGAATCTTTTTCAGTTCATTCATAACAATTTGCTTTTGTATAATGTTATTATTATTAGCAGTATTATTTATTATATCCATATGTATATTTGTTTTATTAAAAAGGTTTCCCTATCCAAGAGCGAAAGTGAAAGTGATCCATTATCTCTCATTCTCACGCAGTAGATGCTCTGTTTAACAGTTTTCTGTTAAAAAACTGTTAACTGTTAACTGTTTGCTTGTGAAATGCTCATTTTTTCCACTTAGACTTACTTTGCGTCCTGTAAATAGCGAATGTGCTCTTGGCGTGACGCAGCTGGGTCTTAAAGGGAATGGGAGATGAGACTCTTATTGGTTTATTCTTTAAACACACCTATAACTCATTAAGAAAATAAACTCAACCCTTTTAGACCATGCGCTGAAGCGCAAGGCAGATTTCCCATCCTTAAATTAGCAAAAACGCGCCCTGACACGCCCTGAAAGCATTTGCGCCCTGCGTTTTGCGCATGGACCTTCAAAATAGAGCCCAAAGAGTTGACTGATAAAACTGATGGGTTCACACCAAATGTTTATATAAAAAACAGTCAAAAGAGAAAACAAAAATGAGTACTTGAGGAATCTTGTTCATGCTTTTATCACCAGCAGAATGGATTACTGTAACTGCCTCCTTACCGGCCTTCCAAAAAAGACAGTCAGACAGTTCATCCAGATTCTGACCAGAACCAGAAAATCAGAGCACACCACACCTGTCCTCAGTTATTTACACTGGCTTCCAGTAACATTCAGAATAGATTTTAAAGTATTATTACTTGTCTATAAATCACTAAATGGCCTAGGACCTCAATACATTACAGATATGCTTACTGAATACAAACCAAATAGATCACAGATCTTTAGGATCATATAAACTAGAAATTCCAAGAGTTCAGTCGGAGCAGGGTGTATCTGCTTTCAGATACTACACCCCTCACTGCTGGAATCAGCTTTCAGAAATGATCAGATGTGCTCCAACATTACACGTTCAAATCCAGACTTAATTTACATCTGTTTAGCTAAGCCTTTACTAAATGAGCACTCTGCTATGTCCGACAGATGTCCTTCTTTTCTTTTACATTCCTTTAAAACACATTTTAATCAGTTTTTATGTCATTAATCATTTTTATTCTTTGTTGTTTTTATTTTCTTATACTTGTTCCTTTTATTCCTGTTTATGTAAAGCACTTTGAATTATCATTGTGCATGAAATGTGCTATATAAATAAACTTGCCTTGCCTTAAAATGATAATTGTAAGACACATTAATAGCGGAAGCTCTGGGAATAGACGCTTCTCATGGGAACCAATAAGAAATTAGGAGATGCATATGATCTTTTCATGTTTAGTGTGGACCCAGCATTAGTCAGACACTCACCAGTTCCAGTATTCATCTTTTTATCAGACTTGATTTGATATTCGAAGCATACTGTCGTTTTCACGCATACGGTGGTCTTCCCATGGACTTGACACGTATGCTGGAGATTGATCTTAATAGGGTCAAAAGTCATCTCAGCGAGAAGCTCTGCAACATCCCGAGACCTGGATTCAACAAATTCAACAAAATGTTTATAGGAACAGAGCAGAATCTGCAGGATTAATCGGTACTTCATTTCACTCAGTACAACAACAGCTGCTCCATAGATCATAAACTGATTCCGGTCCAACTAAACATTTCAGATAGTCTCCAAAAACATGTAATATGTGGTCAATTACAGCACTCCTAAAAGGCTGGGTGGTGTATTTATGGGGAGTGAAGATGGCAGAGGTCACTAGGCTCTATGGATTTGCTCAACAGTCCCAGAGTCCCAGCGTTAGGGGTCATGTGGTGGCCGTTGGGGAATCTGTGATCTCTACAGGGGGATCTAAGAAAGGAAACTCAGCCAAGTTTATTTGGTGGTTGGAGGCTCTCACACACTCAGAGTCCAGCAGAAATGGGTCGTAGCGGAGAGACGTAACCCCTGATGGACGAGCCTCTGCAATTGTGGGATGTTTTGGCTCATGTCCAAATTTGAGACAGCTGTTGCGGATGGGAAGAGGAAGCTGGACGTCAAGAGGGTAGTGAGTTCAAGTTTCATACCCGTGGTTTTTAATTTAGCCACAGACATTAGTGGGAATTTTTAAATGATGTACGACAGGACAGAGAAATGAATGTTATGTTGAGACTCATTTATGGGATCTGTTAGTTTTTTAGCAATTTTACCATTTTTTTGGTAACTGTGATTTTATATGAAGAAACATGAAAACAGCTGTAATTTAGCAATATATGAAATGACATAGATGACATACAAGTTTATACTTGGATATGACATATATAAAATATACACACATTCCTTCAAATTTATTAGCTATAATATTATACAGGGATCAAACATTAGGCATCAGTTACCTATGGCTGCTGCTAAACTTTTTATGAATACAATGATTTTACCTCATTTATCTTATTGTGCTACAAGCTGGTCGCATACTAACATTACAACATTAAAACCATTGTATGTTATATATAAACAAACTGTTAAAATTTTAGCTAAAAAGCCAAGGAGCTATCATCATTGCAACTGTTTTGCACAACAAAAATTACTAACATTTGACAGTTTCTTATTTTATGCTGATGTGTGTTTAATGTATAAAATATTTCATGATCTTGCACCACCACCCCTTAAACAATGTGTGATTGTCGGCAAGGACAATATAAGACAGACTAGGTCATCTGTTAGAGGTGATTGTTCAGTTAAACTTAAGAGAACTGCTTTTGGACAATCAGTTTTTTCAGTTAAAGCAGCAGAAAGATGGAATAAAATACCAGTGTATATCAGAGAGAGCAGCACTTTTAATAATTTTAAAACTGTTCTTAAAATCTGGCTAAAACAAAATCAAATATGCAGCCACTGATTTGATTTCATTTTATTGACAATGATGTATTATATTTATTGTACTGTAAGTGTATATTGTATTTGTTATAAGTGTTAAATTTGTTACTTCCTGCCCAGGGACTACAGATGTAAATTAGCTTTATAGCTAACTCTGGCACAACATGTCATGTTGTACATTGTCCCTGTATAAATAAATAAAGTAAATAAATAAATAAAAAACATAAATGAGTACACCCCAGTTTGAAAATGAATATTTTTATCCATTTCTCTGTCAAGATAGGTCATATATTTTGATGTGTTTGAACAAATTTATTAAATGGATATATTTATTAAAATAATATTTTAGTCATCAAATATCTTTAGAAATAGAAAAATAATATAATTAAATGAAGCGAAATATTGAAGAAAAAAATGACCTCATTTTATACTTTTTTTTGTTTCTCTTCAATTAAGCTCTTTTAAAAAATTTTATTTAATATTTTTCCATGACATAAATTTGGGTGTACAAATTTTCGACCATTATCATAAGTTATTTTGTTGGATTATCTCCAGATTTGGATTCAGTACTGACTAATCTAAAGAGCTAACTAAAGAGCAGCTTTTTCCAACTTAGATTAGTGGCAAAAGTTAAGCCATTTCTATCTTAAAAAGATTTAGAAACGGTGACCCATGCTTTAATCTCCTCTCGGTTAGACTACTGCAACTCCTTGTACATTGGTCTACCCCAGTCAACACTCTCTCGGTTACAGTTGGTCCAAAATGCAGCCGCCAGATTGATAACAGGAACTAAGAAAAGAGATCATATCTCCCCTGTCCTCGCCTCATTGCACTGGCTTCCTATTAAATACAGAGTTGATTTTAAAATCCTTCTTTTTATATATAAAGTTTTGCACAATTCTGCCTCGGCCTATGCCAGTGAGCTTATTATGCCATATACAGCTTGTAGACCATTAAGGTCCATTAATCAGTTTTTTCTATCTGTCCCTCGGTCTCGCTGCAAATCAAAGGGTGATCGAGCTTTCTGTGTTGCGGCCCCAAGGCTATGGAACAGTCTTCTGTTGAACATCAGGATTTCTCCACCCTTGGATACTTTTAAAGGGCCATGACACCCGCCACTTTCGGTTAAAGTCTACTTCAGAATTTTTTCAAAAGATGCATGATTAATAGGCGTGGAGATCCGCGAACATAGGGCAGGAGTAGGCGTGGCCAGCAGGGGAGAAGGGGAGCGAATAACTGTTGATGTCAGTTAGCTCACAAAATGAGACACAAACCCTGAGGAGACGCATGAGTTTATAGTTTACAACGTTAAAATGCAAAGAAATAAACAGTAATTTAATGTCCTGCTACATTTGGTATTCGTAATTTCATATACATAACCACAATTTATATCATTATAAAGATAAGTGTGTTCATGTAAACACTATAAATGAGGATTCTCCTTCAGACCGTTGGTCTGTGTCTCACAGCTTGCTTGAAACTGGCAGGTCTGCCTTTGGAACGCACGTGCTCTCATGAATAATTAAGCAGCCGGCTCTTCTCATAGGATAAGAAAACTCCACTATGAATAATAATGAGAAACCAACGCGTCATCATTGCACTTGCAGTACTGCGCTACGTCGCCGATTTTGATCCCGCCCCAAATATCATTTTAAACCTGGAAGCTGAAATTAGCTGACAAAAGCTCAAATTTATGCAGTTTTCCCCACAATTAAAGCTGACAGGTGCTAACATTGTCTTAACTGATGCTCAACACAAACAAATCTGTTAAAATTAAAAAAAAAAGTTCTCCAGGGTGTCCTGAACTTTTAAATCTAACTTGAAGACGTATTTTTACTCCCTTGCCTTTGAGTGACTCATACATGTAATTTTTTATACTGTATTTTAATAATACACATCTATTTCATTTTCTTACATTTTTTTTATACAAGTTTTATTTATTTATATATTTTTAAATAATTTATCTCATTGTAAAGCACTTTGGATCAACTACGGTTGTATAAAATTGTGCTCTATAAATAAAGTTTGCCTTGCCTTGCCTTGCCTAATGTATATGCACAAATATAATAAATGTTAAAGCTTCCTGTAGAAAAAAAGAGAGATTTGTGAGGGGTGTATAAACACTGTATGAGCATATGTATTTGTATATGAAAATTCTTGAAATAAAAGCTTATAACTACTTGGGGGGATGGGGTTGGGGGGGGGTAAATAGTAAGTAAATGGATATATTTTTGGTGAACTATCGCTTTAAGACAGGTCTGGCTCTAGTGTTCTCATGTCAGAGAGAATAAATCTGTTGTTTGAGGCTATGAACTTTTTTAACATATTTTCTACATGCACAATAATATACACTATTAGAAAAAGAAAACATTATAGGCCATCATATGAACTGATTTATCAAATCATCAGACTTACCAATAAAGTGCAGCTCCTCCTATTCCTCCAATAGTGACATCGATGATGCCATCATCATTCAAATCCATAATGCCATGAATCGACTGGCCAAAGAACTTCATGCTCTCTCCATCTCCTCCAGCTGCAATACGCTAAACATAGATATATACATATTATATATGAAACATGACCATTTCCTGTTGTTGCTTGTGAATGTAAAGCAAATAACAAAATTTTTATGAATTTAAATGGCAACACTTCATTTATTTTAATTTAATCCTTAGCTGCTATTCCTTTGAAACCTACTATCTTTAAAGAAGTCACAATGTAAAATATACTTGTTTTAATTGTGCTTGATAAAAATAAATAAGAAATGGATAATAAAACTGAGCTAAACTGAACTTCAATTATTTTTAACTAATATTATTAATATAAATTTCACAGGTCTAATTTTTAAATATAACATTAATTTTGTAATCTTTACTCTCAAATTACTCACCCTCAAGTGGTTTCTAAACCTTTATAAGTTTCTTTCTTCTGTTGAACACTACGGAAGGTATTTTAAAGAAATCTGAAAACCTCTAACTATTGTGGAAACTACAGTAAGAAAAGCAAGTACTATAAAAGTCAATGGTTACAGGTTTCCTACATTTTTCTAAATATCTTCTTTTGTGTTTAACAGAAAAAAGAAACTCAAGTTTTTAAAGTTTTAAAGAACAAGAAAAGGGTGAGGAAATTATAACAGAATTTCCATCTCTGGATGAACTATCCATAATTTATTATTTCTTTTAAAACGGTTAAATTTAAGAGTTAGATCTGCAAACTTTTTATTAATACTATTAGTTAAAAATACTTGAGGTTCAGCATACAGTGCATTCGGAAAGTATTCATAGCACTTGACTTTTTCCACATTTTGTAATGTTACAACCTTGTTCCTAAATGGATTAAATTCATTTATTTCCTCAAAAATCTACACACAATAGCCCATAATGACAATGTGAAAAAATATTTTTTGAACTTGTTCTAAATTTATTACAAAGAAAGAACCTGAAATATCACATGTACATCAGTATTCACAGCCTTTGCAGTGAAACTCTAAATTGAGCTCAGGTACATTCTGTTTCCACTGATCATTCTTGAGATGTTTCAGCAGCTAAATTGAAGTTCACCTGTGGTCAACTCAGTTGATTGGACATGATTTGAAAAGGTATACACCTGTCTATATAGGACAACCATCTGTTCAGCAATCCACCAATCAGGCCTGTATTGTTGAGTGGCCAGATGGGCCTGATTGGTGGATTGCTGCACAGATGGTTGTCCTAAATAGACAGGTATAGACTCCCCACCTGGAATTAGGCAAAAGGCATCTGAAGGAATCGTAGATCATAAGAAGCAAAATTCTCTGGTCTGATGAGACTAAAATTGAACTCTTCGTAGTGAATGCCAGGAGTTTTGTTTGGAGTAAACCAGGCACCGCTTATCACCAGGCTAATACCATCCCTACAGTGAAGCATGGTGGTGGCAGCATCATGTTGTGAGGATGTTTTTCAGCAGCAGGAACTGGACTAGTCAGGATAGAGGGAAAGTTGAATGCAGCAATGTACAGAGACATCCTGAATGAAAACCAGATTGGGGCGACGTTTTATCTTCTAGCAGGACAATTACCCAAAGCACAGCACCAAAATGTCAATGGAGTGGCTTAACAACAACTCGGTGAATGTCCTTAAGTGGCCCAGCCAGAGCCCAGACCTAAATCCTATTAAATATCTCTGGAGAGATCTAGAAAAAAGGCTGTACACCGTCGCTTCCCTTCCAACCTGACGGAGCTTGAGAGGTTCTGCAGAAGAATGAGCAAAAATTCCCAAGGACAGGTGTGCCAAGCTTGTAGCATCATATTCAAAAAGATTTCAGGCTGTAATTGCTGCCAAAGGTGCATCAACAAAGTATTGAACAAAAGCTGTGAATACTTCTGTACATGTGATTTTTCAGGCTTTTATTTGTAATAAATTTGTAGCAATTTCAAAAAAATCTTTTTTCACATTGTCATTATGGGGTATTGTGTGTAGAATTTTTAAGGAAATAAATGAACTGAATCCATTTTAGAATAAGGCTGTAACAAAAAAAAAAGAAAAAGTGAAGTACTATGAATACTTTCCGGATGCACTGTCACTTAGTTTTATCATCCTTTCTTGATTTATTTTTATTGAGCACAAATAAAACAAGTATATTTTATATTGTGAGTTCTTTAAAGATAATGGGTTTCAAAAAAGCTAAAAAGGCTACTAACAACTAACTGCATTTTCATATGTAGCCATTTGGTTTGCATGCCAGAAAGTTTTTGTCATCTTGGTCACTAGATTACCAAAACATCAAGACCCCAGCATTAGTTGGCCAATAATAATGTTGTAAATCTGGTAGTGCTAGGCGACCCAACTTTTTAGTTTTTTTCAAATGTCTTGTTAGAAATTTTGTGTGCCTGGTAGCCCCAAATGAATGGCATTATAATTAAAACAAGTATATGGCACTGTACAATGATAATACAATTTTTAATAGGCTGGCAATGTACACTGTAAAAAATACAATTCATTCATGTTGTCCCCAGCACAAATCGATTAAGCTAACTTAGCAAATTTAAGCTGATTAAACATTAAACAATTAGTTGTCCAAAAAATATCTCCTGAATTGTGTTGTATCAGCTCATTTTGTATGTTTGAGGTTTGAGCAAGCAGCAGTTTTAATTTTTTTTTCTAGCCTACCACAATTATTACAAAATCCATTAATATGTTGCTGTACATGTTAAAATTCAGCTTCTATAATTAGTGTGCCCATATCTGTCTGTCTTGCTACCCAGCATGTGATTGTTGGCCTCAAAATGTTGCAGACCACTTGATTCTTTACATAAAAAGGACTTACCTGCACATACTTCTCCTTTATTGATTTCTGTGAGCCGTGGTAAATATACACCGCTCCCCTGTGGTCATTCTCCAAAGGTGATCCTATCACTATGTCACTGAATTTGTCCAGGTTGAGGTCGGGAACTGCAGCGATCGCGGTGCCGAAACGTGCACCACAGGGCTCGTTCTTACTGACGATTTTACAGTTGTTGTGGGAGTGACCCGAACAACACGTCTGATTGACCGGCTTCAGCGTCATCTCATGTTCAAACAGCCCACTCTGATAGAAACAATCACACAACATGTCTGAGAAACAGCAGATCTACAACCAGCTGAACATATGAGTAACTGTAGAGTTAAGTAGTATTGAGTTATACATTTGAG
The DNA here is from genome assembly GCF_052040795.2 of Danio rerio. NCBI lineage: Eukaryota > Metazoa > Chordata > Actinopteri > Cypriniformes > Danionidae > Danio > Danio rerio. The sequence continues at coordinate 9,152,401 of NC_141030.1, read as the reverse complement.
CATGATATTTTACCCCAGGTCACTTAATAAAGAACAAAAACCTTAAAGGGTTAGTTCACCCCAAACTTTTTATTCTATCATCATTTACTCGCACATGAATCCTCTCATTTGGGGTACTTTAAGAAAGCACTGTGACTTTCTGATTGATGACATTTGCTAATCTTCACTGGATCCAATAAAATTAGTGGAGTTCAAAAAATCTCTTTCTGCAATTTGCCTTAAAGGTTCAAGACACCCTGGAGTACTTTTGTAACAGATTTGTGTGTATTGAGCATCAGTCAAAACGTCAGCACCTGTTAGTTTTATTCATTCATTTTCTTGTCGGCTTAGTCCCTTTATTAATCTGGGGTCGCCACAGCAGAATGAACCGCCAACTAATCCAGCAAGTTTTCACGCAGCGGATGCCCTTCCAGGCATCCGCCCATCTCTGGGAAACATCCACACACATACTCATACACTACGGACAATTTAGCCTACCCAATTCACCTGTACCACATGTCTTTGGACTGTGGGGGAAACTGGAGCACCCGGAGGAAACCCACGCAAAGGCAGGGAGAACATGCAAACTCCACACAGAAACGTCAACTGATCTGAGGTTCGAACCAGCGACCCAGCGACCTTTCTTGCTGTGAGGCGACAGCACTACCTACTGTGCCACTGCCTCGCCCCTGTTAGTTTTAATTGTGGGGAAAACTGGAGAATTTTGAGCTTTTGTCAGCTAATTTTATCTTCCGAGTTTAAGACAATTTTGGGGGCGGGATCAAAATCAGTGACGTAGTGTGAATCTTCAAGTGAAGTGATGATGCATTGTTTTCTCATTATTTTTTATAGCTGAGTTTTCTTATCCTATGAAAAGACTCTCATTCTTAAGTATTCATGAATGCACATGCTTTCGGAAGGCAAAGCAGATCTGCCACGAGAGTTTTCCGGGAGAAATAACAAAACGGGAGGGTGGCGGGAGATGGGTCTGAAATACAGGAGACTCCCAAGAAAAAGAGGAGTGTTGACAGGTATGCTTGGAGCCTCTTAATAATTCCTGTAAGTTAGCACTTACAGCCAAGTTACAACTAAATATGGTTGGTTTTGCACTTTTTAAAGTTTTTTTTTATAAAAAAATAAATATTGTGTATGTTTTATAATGCTTCATAAAGTCTATATAATTGATGTGGCGATCAAACATGATGGACGTTGTCGCAAGTCTCTCTCGATGGCTCTGGTGGGTTTTGCTCAGCGTGACTCTCTGATTGGTGGAACCTTGCTGTTCGTCATGGAAATAGGTTGAACTAGAGGACTTTTTTGGTGGATTTTGCTCACCGCCACTTTCTGATTGGTGGAAATTTCTATACAGCATCATGAGTAATGCATGAATGCATGATTCTCGCAACATCAGCTATTGCTTTGTTAGGGTTTATTAGTTCAGTTAAAAATCTATTTTACTGTCTAGAACATTTTGTTTTTAACCTTGAATAAAACTTTAGTGTTTTGCTCTATTCAAAAAGCAAATAAATTTTTCATTTGCTATCCAAATTTTAGCATTATTGCAAACATCAAGTCAGATTTAGTTGAAAATGTGTCGTTTAATTGTGAGTTTATCAAAGCGTTTCTGAGATTTGAGGATCTTTCTTTTCAAACAGATAGGACTTAGTCATGCATGCCTGAAATAGCTGCCTGTAGGCACAACGCCTATTCGATGAACTGACATTCCATTAAAGGAACTTTGGCGATATGCAGAATCAATACAGATATCAAAAAACCCTGACAACTGAACAAAAAAAAACTTAAACCAATGGAAATTCCCCTCATTTAAACCTCTGTTTATAAGCTCTTGACAGAAGGTGCTCAACAGAGGCTGAAGATATTAGACTTTCATTAGATTTCCATTCCCATGATGCCAAGCTCTCATTCCAGCAGCCCTTCCCCTGCTATGGGAGCACTTATCTGAGGCTGAACACAACACAACACTCACTCCCTAAAGACAGATCCAGATTTACTGCTCCCACATGCTCTTGTGGAGGAATGAAGGTGCATTGCTCCCTTACACATGTTTCCAGTATGTGGATTAAACACACATACACACCTCGTTGAGTTTGTAGACGTAGACCTGCCCTTGTTCATCCCGCTCAGGACCCATAAACATGGGAGCTGCGACCAGGAGGATGTCGGTGTAATTGTCACCATCGATGTCATGCGTTTGAAGGACGCTGCCGAAATAGGAGCCAATCTAAGAACAACATGACATGCTTATTAATGCTCCAGAAAAGGAAATGGAACATGAAAAAAATCACAAGACAAAACTAAAATTTGTAGTATGTATTAAAATTTACAGTAAATTACAATTAATTAAAGTACATTTAAAAGCAGTGCTATGTTAAAAATATTAGAATATGCATGAATTATATGGATTTTTTTTTACATTACATTAATTTATGCTTTTTTTTGGGGGGGGGGCTGGGGGGCTGGCTACACTTACAAAATTATAAAAATGACAATGAGACAATGGCAAAAATTTGGACAAAATCTTGTCATGTTTAAAAAGATAACTTTTCATAAAACTAATCGATTTATAAAATGTTTTTATGTATTTATTATTTTTTATATATTATTACTATTTATACATAAAATATTGATTCTAATGTAAAGAAAACTAAATACTAATACTATACTGTTGCATTTTGTTTTTTATAAAATAAAATATATAATTTTTTAGATTTTTACAGAATTTGCAGTTAAGAATTCTTGTGCTTTTGATGTTGTGCAGAGAATTAGTTGGAAAAGAGGATGTATGTGTGGGTGCCAGTAAAGGACTGGAGAATTACTAACAAGTGATGAATTCCACTAAACTCCACCTGTTAATATCAGCTATGTATAAAAGCTCAGGAATCAGGAAAGGAAATTTGTTGTGCACCCCTGAATGTAACTCTTGCATTGCATTAAGAATAACAGAATTCTATGAATAGAATTATTCATTTGTATGCAAAAAAAAACCCTCTCCTGACCTTTTTTATTGAACATGCATAAAATTTATATATATATTTCTTTTTTTTAATATTTCCTATATGATGTTTAACAGAGCAAGGAAATTTTCCCAGTATGTCTAACTATATTTTTCCTTCAGGAGAAAGTTTTTGTTTCATTTCGGCTAAAATAAAAGCAGTTTTAAATTTTTTATAAACCATTTTAAGGTCAAAATGATTAGCCCCTATATGCTATACAGTCTATCGAACAAACCATCATTATACAATAACTTGTCTAATTACTCTAACCTACCTAGTTAACCTAATTAACTTAGTTAAGCTGTTAAATGGCACTTTAAGCTGTATAGAAGTGTCTTGAAAAATATGCAGTCAAATATTATTTACTGTCATCATGGCAAAGATAAAATAAATCAGTTATTCGAAATGAGTTATTAAACTTTTATGTTTAGAAATTTGTTAAAAATCTTCACTCCTTTAAACAGAAATTGGGGGGAAAATAAACAGGGGGCTAATAATTCAAGGGGGCTAATAATTCTGACATCAACTGTACTTTTATTGTATGTATGTGCTTTTTTTTTTTTTACAAAAATGTAAGCTTTAAAAATATTTTTGTAATTTGAAAAATATATATACTTTCTCTTTTTGAGAAAAAAGTGTGATAAGTTTTACATCGAAATAGGTTTTATTATTACATTTTAAATTTGTACAGAAATCTAGTTTTTAGTTTTTTAATTTTTAATTTTTCTTTTAAGTTGATATTTTTAAGTCTATGTATATAAATTCAGAAATAAAAAAGAATTGTCTCATATAATTATTTCTTTAGTTTCTGGAGTGAAATGTGAATTAATCATGTTTTATATAGAGGTACAGAAGGTTACATGTTGTAGATCTATGCTGGGATCAACCAAAAACAGTGTGTGATCTGTGATTATGACTATACCTGTTCTCCTTTCAGTGTCTGCACTATGGTGACATTTTCTCCATCAAAGCGGTACACTGTCACACGACCGCTGTGGTTAAACCGTGGTGCTCCAGTGATGTATAACACCCCGTTGGGTGTGTATGCCGACTGCACATCATAACCTGCAAACAAAACCACAACCCAACCTTAACCACCACATTTACAGCAGTCTGAACGCTTAACAAAAACCAGCTGTGGCAGACTTCATAAACTGCTTCATAACAGAGCACTGAGACTTATGCTCTGATAAACCACTTGAATGATTATAAATCTTTTCCCTTAAATCAGCACAAGAAAAACGTTGCTTCCACGAAGCTCGTTCTCCAAACACGTTTATCAGCAGAATCATTTCAAGTTACTCCCGTTGTTTCACTGTGCAGCGACATCCTTAAAAGGGGAAGTGTGTGAGCATTTGCACTCGACGTGTGATTGTTTATGAGACGGCGCGACAATCTGTTTAGACTACTAGCACAATACTGTCCTCTATTCTAAGCTTCTTTGTCTCGCAGAGATGAAAATTATAAAGAACAGAAAATTCCTAATATGTAGTATATGCAAGAATTCTATTGTTGATTGCTTGGTACTCTGATGTACAATCATTTAAGACCATGGATTTACACATTTCTTGTCTTTTAGGTCTGGGACTTTTAGGAACTAGCTACTAATGCTGTTAGCGCATGTGATTTATCATGAAGTTTGGTTGGACTAACTTATAGGGTTACAAAACACCAATATACATTGAGATGTTAACAGTCATTTACTGTCCAACTTTGTTAAAAACACTATCAGGACTTATATATTTAGCTAACAAGTGAAAATTGGTTGTTATTGCGTTGTATACAGCAAATTCGTTCTTTTGGTTTAAAAAGAAATTTTGAAGCTGCATCAACCATGAGATGTAAATAAATTATGTAAATTCCAGCATGGAGATTGGCTGTCTCTACTGGACGGTACAAAGTGACATCAATGAGTTTTCAGCACATCTGTTCAATAATTTATGAGATTTGATTCTTTATTCTGACCAATCAGCGTGCTCTACTGTGAACGAGATGCAACTTCATTAATATGCATGATATAGCTTTAAAGACTCTTTTTACCTGTTACAGTGTTCAGAGAGACACCACGTTGTGTTTCCAACCGTATTTAAAACAAGTAGTAGAAGAATTGTTCGAATTGTTCAGTGTTGTGTTTATAAATGGGCTGCATCGAAGGTTAGACGATAAGACGTTAATATTAGGTTAGATTTAGGTCATGACATCAGGTGACCAAAATTCAATGTCTAGCCAGCGTCTAAGGACCGTGGTGACTGAAGATCTGCACAAGACTTTTGGCCAGCGGAGAAATTAAAATGGTCGTGCCTCATGAGTCTGGTTCTCTCAAGGTTTTTTTTCTTCACTCCTATCAGGTGAAGTTTTTTTTCCCTCTCCGCTGTCACCACTGGCTTGCATGGTTCAGGATTGGTAGAGCTACGCATCGATGAATTTGCTCTACAGTGTTTGAACTCTCAGTAATGATTTTAAATCACACTGAAATGAGCTAAACTGAACTGAACTTAAACACTAAAAACTGAACTACACTGTTCCAGTTACTATGACCATTTATGTGAGGCTGCTTTGACACAATCTACATTGTAAAAGTGCTATACAAATAAAGCTGAATTGAAAATTTGAATTTTGACTTCCAAAATCGATATCAAATTACGTTGATATTTGATTAATTTTAAGTTGTGTTGGAAAGTGACCAAAGTCTAACATCTGATAGATGTCATAGTGGCAACGTCCACACAACCTCAGGGTGTAACATGATTTGACGTTGATATTTAGTTGATTTTAGGTTGATTTTAGGTTGGACATTGGAAATTGACATCCGCCTGACGTTGGGTTCTGATGTCAACTTGACTTTTACTTCCAAACACTTCGCCTCTATGGACGCGCCAGCCCTGCTCCCACCTAAACAAAGCTAAACTCACCCACTTTCCTAAATTTTTTCAAACTAGATGTCTGAATACACCATGCCGAGACGCTGGGGGGAGGGGGGGATGTTCATGGCCCTTTAAGGCTTATACACACCAGGACGCTTTTCGCTTACGCTTATCATCAGCATTTTTCTAGGCTTTTTTTTTTTTTTTGCATTCACACCCAGGCAATTTTCATCAGCGTTGAGCGGTGAACATGCAAAATTAGCCACTGACATTAGATGGTGCTTAATGAACTTGCAAGTCATGAAAGAAAAGTGAAATGAAACTTCCCATTCAAATCCTATTTGCTACTCGTCACTCCTACTGACATTATTTTAGTTGCTGTTGCATTTTTCATACAGCTTTTTGTGTTCAGACACTAATGAATAAAACAGCAGCACATTCATCATGCCTTGGTGCGTCATCTTCTGCATTGAATGAAAGTAAAACTGGGATCATCTTGACTGTTTTCCTGTGGTGTTTACTGTAACATCAGCACCTCTGGGCACATGAGCAAAAGTGCCAATTTGAAGTTTTTGAAGCAGCACCCCCACAGTAGCAACTTTTGTTTAGTCACGAGGTGTTAAACGTCAACAAAAAATGCGGCCAAAAAGTGTCCTGTGTGAACGGGCCTTTAGAGTGTGAGTGTGCATTTAGAGTGTATTCTTTCTCTGTGTGAGTCTATAAAATGTGTTTAGAATAATCAAAATTTGTGATATGGGGCAGAAAATGCACACCTACTGTCAGACTACAGGACTGTATGTGCCCTGGTGGGTGGTGTCTTTTATAAAGTAACATCACCATCACCAACATTTCTGTTTTTAGTAGATCATTGTCAGGTAAACCTACTGAAAATGCTGCTATCATTCCTTACCTACGTATCCCGCCATGCCTTCATATCTCTGCACAGAAGGGTTGTGGAAGGTGTTTTTTTTGGGAACAACAAATTCGTTCCCAGCTTGCATCACTACGGTCCCGTTCCAGTCGAAAGCACCTACAGCTCCCAACATGACACCAGCCTAAAAGAAAGACAAACGTTAACTAATAATTTGCTATCCAATTTTATAATTTGTTTACGCTCACAACAGGGATCTTAACAATTTAAAGACTGTAAAGAATACATTTGAAACAACTTGACAGTTTAAAGGTTTTACCTGATGCATTATTTTAAGCACATAACACTATAAGATTTACATTAATGCTTTAAATTTAAATTAAGCTTCAACATTTTGGCACATTCACTTCCATTTTACACTCACCGGCCACTTTATTAGGTACACCTTACTAGTACCGGTTTGAACCCCATTTTGCCTTTAGAACTGCCTTAATCCTTTGTGGCATAAATTCAACAAGGTACTAGAAATATATCTCAGAGATTTTGGTCCATATTGACATGATAGCATCACACAGCTGCTGCCAATTTGTCAAATCCATGATGGAAATCTCCCGTTTCACCACATCCCAAAGGTACTCAATTGGATTGAGATCTGGTGACTGTGGTGTACAGTGAGGACAGTGAACTAATTTTCATGTTCAAGAAACCAGTCTGAGATGATTCACGCTTTATGACATGGTGCGTTCTCCTGCTGGAAGTAGCCATCAGAAGATGGGTCCACTGTGGTCATAAAGGGATGGACATGGTCAGCAACAAGACTCAGGTGGGCTGTGGTGTTGACACAATACTCAATTGGTACTAATGGGCCCAAAGTTTGCCAAGAAAATATCCCCCACACCATTAAACCACCAGCACCAGCCTGAATAGTGGATCCAAGACAGAATGGATCCATGCTTTCATATTATTGACGCTAAATTCTGACCCTACCGTCCGAATGTCGCAAAAGAAATCAAGACTCATCAGACCAGGCAACGTTTTCTAATCTTATATTGTCCAATTTTGGTGAGCCTGTGTAAATTGTAGCCTCAATGTTACGTAATATGCGTTCAGAGATGCTCTTCTGCATACCTCGGTTGTACCGAGTGCTTATTTGAGTTCCTTTTGACTTTCTATCAGATGGAACCAGTCTGGCCATTCTCCTCTGCTCAACAAGGCATTTACGCCCACAAAACTGCCACTCACTGAATATTTTTTTTTGTTTTGGACCATTCTCTATAAACCCTAGAGATGGTTGTGCATGAAAATCCCAGTAGACCAGCAGTTTCTGAAATTCTCAGAACAACCATGCCACATTAAGTCACTTAAATCACCTTTCTTCCCCATTCTAAAGCTCAGTTTGAACTGCAGCAGATCATCTTGACCATGTCTACATGCCTAAATGCATTGAGTTGCTGCCATGTGATTGGCTGATTAGAAATTAGCGTTAATGAGCAGTTGGACAGGTGTACCTAATAAAGTGACCAGTGAGTGTAAGTGCCTCACCATAACTTTCATTTTTGTATTTTTACAGAAAATACATAATCTTTATCATTCAGTATTTAACTTAAATGCCATACCTACCAGGTTTTAGCCATGCACTCTATAATTACTTTGGTAATTGTGTTACTGAATGAAGACTTGGACTGTATTTGAAATTGACCCCTATACCCTTAAATACTGCACTATATTGCAGCCGTTTGTTGTGATGTCCGAAACCATACTGGACGCTTAACTGTTAGGAAATACTCATAATGCACTGTAAGAGTCTGAACTCCAAATGAATTTCTGTAACAGACCACAAGATGGCATTCCCAGAGGAATCATATTGGTTAAGTTTATAAATAAATAATTATTTAATTAAAGTAATGTTTGTATACATAAATATGATTCAAAAACTTCCTTTAATTACTAATACACAGCTTGCTAACTGGTACTGTATCACAAGGTTTAAAAAACTATTATGATTGATCAACTAGCAAAATACTTACTCGTTTTCATTTACTCCTTTAAGTGAACTGTATTAGTGGACTGATGTAGGGGATGGTGATTGAGGGTACAGAGGATGATTTTTGGATACAGACTTGGTAAAACTGAGAAACCATGTGACACATTTTGAAGACGCACTTAGAGAAAACTTCCTTCTCTGATGCATATCTAAACACTGAACGGTTTGCATGTTTCCTCTGCAGTAACAGCAGGATGTCATTGTGAAACACAGAACAGGGGTGGGGTACAATCACACAGAATCTGATTCTTATATTCAACTTACTTTAGACGTGTGAGCACTGAATCCTGCCTGAGACATTTCCATCTCAAAAGATGAGGTGTGCTTCCCAGATGTGGCTGTTAGATAAAGGTTTTACAGTCACTGATTTGAGGAGGAAGGTTGTGGTTACAACAAAAATTGACACTTTAAAATTCATGCAGACAATCACATTAACAAAATATGCATAGATATACAATAGTTAGTCTAAAACTAGATTAAAAAGCCTAGTGTTTAAAACAGGTGTAAAATCTTTAAGTTTAGAACGATGCTAGCATGTTTCTAACATGATTTACCACACTTTTGATGTGTATCACATTATTTCAATCATGATTTAGCCCCACCGCTTGCCTGTTTCATCATATTGCTAGCTTGTTTCTGAATTGATTAAGAAGTTATAGCATGCATCTCATTTATACCATGATTTTCTGCACTGCTAGCATTTAAGCATACTGCTAATATGTTTCTAGGTTAGTTATCAACACTGCTAGCATGCTTCTCAAATTTTCAACGCTGCTAGCATTACTTCATTACATTGTTTAACACATGTAAACATTTTCTGTTCAACTGTATGTTGTAAAAGAAAACATTTGTATGTATTATGTACAGTACCTTACCTTCTAAAGCAAAGATCTTGCTTCCCAGGGTATCGACAATAGTCACTAAAGCTCGTTCATCCGACACATTGAAGAAATGATCACTTTTAGTCTCGCTAGCGATATATTCAATTTCTTCTATAAACTTCTTTATTTCGTCAATGCTTTTATTCTGTCGATTATAATCACCAAGGACCTACAAAGGACAAATGATGTGCCATATTAAAGTCACAATAACCTTAAACCATGATCTCCCTGCTGAAAATCCAGCTTAAACTAGCCTAGGTTGGTTGGCTGGTTTTAGCTGGTCGACCAGGCTGGTTTTAGAGGAGTTTTGGCCTCTTCCAGGCTGGTTTCCAGCCATTTCCAGCCTGGTCTTAGCTGGTCAGGCTGGGAGATCACCAGCTAAAACCAGCTTGACCAGCCTAGCCAAGCTGGGAGTCCAGCCAAAACCAGCTATATCCAGCTTAAACCAGGCTAGTCAAGCTGGTTTTAGTTGGATTTGGCTGGTCCTTTTCCAGCCTGACCAGCTAAGACCAGGCTGGAAATGGCTGGAAACTAGCCTGGAAATGGCCAAAACCTCTCTAAAACCATGCTGGTCAACCAGCTAAAACCAGCCAAACAGCCTAGCCTGGTTTAAGCTGGATTTTTCAGCAGGGGCTACAATGTATTATTTGCTTGAATGATAAATATACAGTACATACAGCAACAGCAAACCTCTCGATGCCATCTTCTTGACACTGATCAATGACACTCTTCAGATTGTGGTGATCATGTGACTCTCCGTCTGTGACGATCACCATGACTTTTTTGACCCCTGGTCTTGCTCCTCTCTCCACTGTAAAGGCCTCTTTCCTTTGGAAAACAATCAACATCAGGTTACTGAACTTTTAAAATGACTTCCTATGTGACAGCTCACCCAAAGCTAGCTTTAATTTATTCACCTCCAGGGAGTTTTTATTTTCTGAAATAGACCATTTTATAAACTGAAATCATGGTGCTTGTTGATTCATAAAATGCAAGTTAGCAGCTACTTGTACTTTTGAGAGTCAAAATCACACACAGGCAAGTAAACAGTTTCCTAAAGATACTTAGACGAAAGAAACTGAACATTATTATTACCTTTAAGCCTTAAAAAAAAAACAGTTCTGATCGAGTTCACAGTAGTATGTAGTGTGCTAAATATTTTTATTTTTTTATCTAAGTAAGAGTTGTTGACTATCATTTTATCAATCATCAAAACCACACATTTAGACTCTGTTTACACTAAAATGTTTTAGTTTTAAAACAGGTTTTGCTACGGTTACGTAGCAAAGAGCTGTTCAGCAGAGATTGGGGACTCGAGTTAAGTCATGTGACTTAAGTCACAAAATTTAGGACTTGAGACTTGCTTGACAAATATCCAAAAAAGACTCAACTTGGCTTGGACTTGGCTGTCATGACTTGACACTTAACTTGGACTTGAGTTAAGTGACTTGAAATAACTTGTTTTGTTGAATACACAACTGTTTGTTATATATAATGTATTTAAAAACAAAACCGAAAGCTCTAAGTCACATATGCGCAGTATTAACTGGATCTGGACTGGATCATTTGGTTTAGAAAAACTGCTTTAAATGATTCATTAGATTCATTTGAACGATTTATTCGAACAATTCATTTGCTATTCGGCCATCAGATAATGCAGTGATGAAAAATGCAAGGCGCTCCGCCAAATATTTATGGGTTTAAAGATTACAAACCAGACGGCTACTTAAAGTCCATACTATTTAGTCTTACTCATACTATTCTTTACTTGGGCGGGCACAGTTTTTTACAGTTATTATCATTCTTCTACACTGTTTTGTATCCGCCTAACTTAACCAAACATCCGCGATTGATTTAGTGGAAAATCCTCTTTTTGTAACTCGTTTCGTTCTAAGCGCCCGTGAACTGTCAGCACCCCACACTGCTGACATACAAACACATGCCTTTTTGTCCGGCTAGATTTTTAAATGTCCTAAAATGTCCAGAATTTGAGTATTGCTTTCTAAAGATGTCAGTTAATTGTATGCGTTTTTGCAATTTTTTTTATTTAAGAATACTTCGCTTTGCTTTGCAGCTGACTACTCGCACATGTGTGAGAGAAACATTCAATAATTCATTCTTGAATCTAAACGACTCAGAAAAACTTACTGTATACTTTGAGAGGACAAAATGACTGGTCTTAACTGGCTGCAAAATATACCTACACCATTAGTAATCAACGCATTTTCCCTCTTTAAATTTACACGTTTTAATCTTGTAAATATGATTATTTATGAATGTTTTAAGAGACATTCTGTTTTTATTCCTTTTTCTGTCATTTATTTCTCACTTGCTGTATATTTTATTAATTTGATGATGTCATTAGGCTATTAAATATGCTATTTTATATACATATGCTTTTGCATTCAAGTTTGCTTTGAACTTGAAAGAGAGAGAGAAGCAGATTTGACCTGTCAGCGGTGCACATGGCTCCTGAAATGGTAAAAGATAGTGGATGTCTTTTTCAACAGTTTTTTTACTTTAACCCATTGAAAGTAAACAGTGTATACCATTGTCAAAATAAATGAAATTATTGTAAAAAAAAAAAATCTCTTGTTTGTCGCATATAGTTAACTATTTGCGTTGCATTAAAACAATCTGTTAAATGCTATATTCCAGTTTTTTTTTACTCGCATGCATCTTTTTAAAAACAATTTATCAGGGGAAAATGAAGAATTAAGCTAGGTAAAACAAGAAAGCAATTATTCATATTACTAATGAAAACATGTTTATTGGAGTTATTGAAATGTACAAAATGTCATTGAGAAAGATGATCTTTACTTTTAATGTAATAATGGTTTTAGTAATAAAAGAAAAAATTATCATTTTAATTCAATAATTCCCCCCCAAAAATCTTACCTGTGTACTTTAAGATTGGTTTTGTCATTTAGGGTCTCGTTTAATTAATAGTATAATATTTTAATGGTCTTGAAGTAAACACACACATTCCCCTGAGCTGAAAGCCATCTGATTCACTAGTGATGAAAGTGTCATTTCAAATGAATATATATATATATATATATATATATATATATATATATATATATATATATATATATATATATATATATATAATTAGATTGACTTGAAAGTGACTTGCTAGTCCAAGCTACGACTTGACATGACTTAAATTGGGCAGTGACTTGACTTGACTTGAGTCTGACAAAAATTGACTTGACTTGCTTGAGACACGCTAGAGTGGATGCGGATTGTTTTCATTTTAAAACGCCATTTTAAAACTAAAACGTATTAGTGTAATTGAGGCCTCAGCAAAAAAGCTTCTTTAATGTTTGAATAAAGGACAGTGGTCTGGGGGTAAGTAAATGAACAGCTGGTTTCGAAACTATCCCTTTAAATGTAACCATTGGTTGTAATTAGAAGGTTTTATAATCATCTTAAAAGCTTGAGAACACAAGTGAAAAAAACTTTACCATGCTCAATCATTTAAAGGACTCAAAATAACTAGAATAAATTCATTGTGGAAACGTAGCCCCGCGGACGTTTCTGCGGACCGCGATTTACGTCCCGGGAGGTACGTATTCGAGCGTTTTTTGTTTTCGCGGATCCGCGAGAGGCCGGTGTGCGCGCTTTTTCGTGTCTCGGGCGCCTCTCGGGAGCGTGCGCCGTTCTCCGCCGGATCGAAAAAAAAAAAAGCAAAAGCCCTCGTCTTCGATTTCGACCGCGTTTTCGGATTCCGTTTTTCGTCTTACCTGATTTCTGGAACCTGCTGTTCCCCGGACTTGATCCCGGTCGTCGTCCACCGCGGCCGGCTCCGGCTCCTCCTCCGGGGCCTCCGCAACGCTGTGAGCTAAGCGGACAAACTGATTGCATCGGGAAAGCCCTCCACTCGGAGGCAAGCCGTTGGCCGGCGAGCGCGAAGAGGAGGGGCGGAGCGGCGCCACACCGCCCCGCAGCGTTCGCTCGAAAAAAACCAAACGCGGCCTTTACGTACCTCCGGCCACGTAAATCGCGGTCTCCAGAAACGTCCGCGGGGCTACGTTTCCAGAATGAGCTTGGGTTGCAAAAACTCCTATATTATGAGCCCGACTTCATTGTGAAAACCTGTAGTTGCACTTTTACTTGTGATCATGTCATCCAGTAACCACTACAACTGTTATTGTATGCCTTATTTATATACAGTGCAATACTTTATTTACTATAAAAGTTGCTGTATGTTTTACATTTTTAACTACCACATTAAAAATAAAATTTTCAGTCGAATTTTAACTATAGACACCCTGTAATGCTAAAATTTGGGGAGAACACATGCATATTGCGTGACATGCTCTAGTTTATTCATTAGATTTTTCCTACCTGGGTCAATTTTTAAAACTTGCGAGAAAGACTTGATAAGAGACAAGTTACACATTTCATGTGATTGACTCCACCCAGTAGAAATTATCCTCTATTTGTGTGTTTGCATGGACTTTGTATGTAATTAACTCACACAAATACTTAAATTCGTATATATTGTGAACCCTGTGTAAGTGAACTGTAAGTGCAGCACCTTGCGGTATCAATGCCGAGAGCTGTCATGGTTTTGTGGCCAGTCCTTTGAGGGATCTCGGCAGCATTCTCAACAAGTTCTTTAGTGTTGCTGAACTGGCTGAGGTTGAAAACGTGGCCCACATCATCACCATACGACACAATGCCTACCTAGGGAAGCAGAAAGCCAGATACAAATCACATATAACTACCAAACATGGACAGTTTGTGTCCCAGACTCTGCTAAATGTCTCTGTGTCTGTGCTGACTCAAATGTGATGTCATTCCCTCAGAAAATCCTCTGTGATCATTTATTTAACCATGGAATATATGGTCTCCCCCTGGCTCTATGCTCTGGGCTGTATTTTCCAGCAGTGCCCTTAAGAAAGCCTTTATTTCCGTTGAATTTAACCACCCAGTAGCTTCTCCATGGAAAGTTTTTATGTAATGCTCATGTAATGATGTTGGTTTAAGCTGATGACAGTTCCACTTCTGTGCGACTAACTGCACACAGCTTTGACTTAACAAATCACTTTAATTTTTTATTAATATAGTTTATATAAGTAGAATACACACTGAATCACATAAAAATACCACAAGTTTTTTTAAAATATAGCTTATTATGTTAATAAATTATAATATTTAAATTTAATAAAATAAATTATTATTTGTTCTTTGAATTTATGTATAATTAGAGATTCAAAAAAGTAGAAAAATAAAAAGATGTAAATAATAACTAAATAAAAATGTATGTATTCTTTATTTCAAACTATTAATAATTATATTATTATGATTATTATGATGATTATTATGATGATGATGATTATTATTATTATTATTATTATTTTAAAATATGAATAATAATTAATGTTTAATAATTAATCAAAACTGTGAAAGTTTAACTGATTTAAAAACATTGTGATGATGTGTAAGCAATGACAAAATCCTTTAGTGTTTTGGTGAACCACCCATTTTAGATGCCTTGAAAATAAAATCAGCCTGCTCAAACTATTTAATGACGCAGTAAGTGCATATTTAACTCTATTTTATTTTCAACACATGTCATTTTTACTGTGTTTTGAGACAAATCTCCATGGTTGTTCTATAAAATCCCAAACATCTCACCCGGGCTGGTCCGATTTCAATGTTCTGGAGGAATTTGACCAAAAAATCTGTGATGTGATCCCAGGGGTAGATGCTGTTAGAACCATCCAGCACTATGACAATGTCCATGTCCTGACTGCACTCTGAAACAAGCAAACAGCCATAATGAGCACCTTCATTATAATTATACTAGTGAGAAAGAGAAATAAACATTAAACTGCTTTGGTTCCAATTCCTTAAAGGCGTCTGAATGCCAGCAGCCACTCCGAGATTTACATAGGAAATACATTTAACAGCTCAGTGGAACTGTGAATGCTTACATAAAACAGTTATGAAACACTGAGCCATGTAATTGGAGGTGACACTGGCTTCGCTGTGACAGAAAACAATGATTAACTCTGATTCATATGCAATTTTTCCAGTTTTGCATATGAGAGAGAATATGCTTTAAAATCATGGAAACTTTAAGACTAAATATTGTTTGTACATGTGTTTATATTTCATAAATATAAATTGCTAAGGAAATGTTTACATGACAATAATTTCAATTAAAATCTACATGAAGTTTGTAGACAATTAATTTTGGCTTGAGAAAGCCTGAAAAGGGAAAAATCGTTTATATATTGTTTTAGCCTGTTGCTAATATGCTTTCTAGGATGCTAGTTGCATGAGCAAGCTCTTGTAAGCACGTTATTCCAATTCTAAGAATGTCGTAGCATGTTGCTGGTATGTAGCCTAACTAGGTTTAAGCATGTTAATAATAAGTGGCCTAATGCTAATATGTTTAAGGCTATTGACAGAGGATTTTAACACATTGCTAACATCGCATATAGAGCATTGTTAGCATGTTTTAGCATTCAGTTTTCATTTTGTTATTGTTAGGGTGCATTGTGCTGTTTTTAATATTTTTCAACATTTGGGCTACTAATAATAATGTTTAGCATGTCACTGAATTAACTAATATGTCAACATGCTATAACTCTGTCTTAAATACATTATGTCTAGGATGAATTAGCTGCAATGTTTATAACCTGAGTTGACACATTGCTAACATAAATGATCATGTTTTCAGCATTTGTGACATTCTGCTAACATAAGAAAGCACATGATTGCTAGCATCAATTGTTTCTTACATGTTGTTAACGTATATCACATTACACATGTTATTAACATGTTTAGCACAAACATTCCATCAGTTAGCTTGTTAATGTGAAGTAATAGGTTACATATGTTAATAATTCAATGTTTTAAATACAGACTTAACTCATTATGTTCAGTTCACGCTTATGGTTTTAAAGATGCTAGAGTGTTTTATTACACTGCTAACATGGATTGTGATGTTGCTAGCATGCTAAACATGTTCCTTTAAGGTCTCATGAATTATCACATTGCTAACCTAAATTAACATGTTGCTTTGACGTTTCTAGTATATGTAATATGTTGTAAGCAAGAAATAGCTTGTTGCTAGCATGAATTAGCGTCTTGTTAACATGACTCTTTTGTTATCACAGCATCGCTGTCTGTACATGAATACATTTAAAAATTGGAGAGGAGATCATTTACATTTTAAGCCCATTGTTGTCATAAAAATGTACCACATAAATGCTCAACAGAGCTAGTTCCCCTTCAGAATCACATTTAGCCTTTAAATTAGATTTTCACCAGAATTCAAATGAAATGAAGCAACAATCTCCCCTCTGCTAGAGATGAGCAGATGTGTCTTGCTGCTATTATATTTCCTACAGTATGAATGTGTGTGTCTGTGTTTATGTTGAGTCACTGGCTCCATGTTGCATTGGTAGATGTCAGTTTTCCTAAACACTGTCCTAACATGGCCATGCAGGGCAGGAGGGGACCGGCAGTGGTTTACTCGGCTGGAATGCGCTAATGTACACTCACAACACGTGTGTGTGTCATACCTCGTACAGTTGGAGCGATGGAGTTGAGGACTTTAAATGAGGAGCTGACATTAGAGCAGATGCCAGTGATGTACTGCTGCTTTCCACACATGTAGCCATACTGAGGGCCACACGCCTGTCCAGAGGGAAACACACAGAGAGACTGTACTGTGCATTCAAGCATTAAATGCATTTATACATTAGTTTTTTTCTGAACAAGTAATGACTGTCGTGTTTTATATTGATTTGCAGAAAACGTGTCATTCAGTTTACATAGCTAAATATCTTGGCAGGCATAAATGCAGTAAAAATACTTCATAAGATTATAGTTCAGCCATAAAATACCAATTAATTGTCATTTGAAATCTTTATATTTTGCTAACCACTAGGTGTTCTCATTTGTCAGAAAGATATTTTATCACTAGAACTACAGAGGTAGTCATTATTCGCTTTCATAATTTTGTAATTTAATAACTCTGTTATTATCCATAATAACTATGGTAGCCAACCCTGACTTTTCCTAAATTTGTGTATGTTTCATTCTTCATTTCATTGCAACATTTTTTAGTAACACTTTGCAAAAACAATACATGAATAATGATGTGTTAACATGTAAACTAAACATTACTTTGTTATGAATTAATGAGTTAAGGCATGCACTAATCATGAACTAACTTTAACTACAACGAGTCACAACAGTTCATATGTGAATAAAGACTACCTTATTAACTTGTAAGTACATGTTATTAATTATAATAAGAATGTGTTAATGATGATGTGCCCCTCCATGTAGACATGATATAATTATACATTAACAGCTCACGAGTTCGTAATTGTTAAATTAAGCATAAACTAATGTAATACATAATACATTAATTAACAAACAATAATGTACCAACAATGTTGACAGGCCCACACTGCTAAAAAAACACTATTAAGACATTTACTTCACATAAAAGTGAAGTGTTTTTGCGTTATTTCGAGCAAATTCATTCATTCATCCGGTTCGAAAAGGAAATTTTGAAGCTGCGACTTGGCCATGAGATCCTTTTGTAAATTCCAGCATGGAGACTGGATATCTGTACTGGCAAGTACAATGTGACGTCTTTCGAGCTTTCAGCATTAATTCATGAGAAAGACTTAAAGATCGAACCAATCAGCACGCTCTATTGTGAATGAGGTGCAACTTCATTAATATGAATGATAGCTTCGAAGAAAGCTATCATGATACCTGTTACAGAGTTCAGAGAGACTCCACATTGTGTTGCCAACCGTATATGGTTATTGTGTGCGGTTAATTACCGGTTTATTAGACAGTTATTTAAAGTGGAAGAAGAAGAATTGTTTGAAGACATTGGTTGTCAGTGTTGTGTTTATAAAGGTGCCGCAACTTAGGTTTTGTTTTCATTTCTCCACTATGAGAGCGCAGTTGGACTCACATGTGTGGATTACAGTGGTCTGCTAACATGCGACAAAAATATGTTTGTAAGGAACATTTTTTACCCAAGAGCTTTTTGCATCTGGAAATGATGAAATCCGAATTTGCCACTTCTTTCCTTTTTCAGAAAGACGCGGCTCCAGTTCGTATTGATTGTCCTGTCTCTACGGATTTGGAAATGGTGTGATCAATGTGCTTTGTTTATGTTCATTCAGATGGCAAAGTCAGTTAGTATCGTCAGCAGTACTCTTTCAGTTTTTAAAGACACCTTGGTCAAAATGATTTCGTTTGATTACTATGATTAAAGTACGTTAATATCTCTACAATATTATGGGCTGAAAAATCCACTGTAAATGCTGCCCTCCGAATGTAAACATGTAAACATCTTAACCAAACTATTACCATCGTGTAGGATTTTTGCTACATTTTGTGACAGGACAGTCTGTACACTTTCGGCTGTGTTTCTACCAAGAATTTTTTCTCCCATTCACTGTGCGGTGTCAAAATTTCATTAAAGCAACACTTTTCCAGCAGTTACTCACATCCAATATCTTGTTTGTCATGGGGCATGCATTAAATGTTCCTGAATAAGAGTGAAAGTGCCAAACTGCAGTTAAAGTCAAAAAATTAAGAATGAAACACCTGGAATTACATGAAACTCCAGAGGAAATGTGGATAGTGATAATGTCAAATTATGTGCAATAATCAGCCTGATCTCACGAGACAACGTATTTTACGTTTTGCCAGTTTAGTGGCTAATTCGTACGAATTCGTACGAGTTCAGTCGTACGAAATGGTACGATTTTAAAAAGGAGGCGTGGCACCTGACCCCACCCCTAAACCCAACCGTCATTGGGGGATGAGCAAATCGCACTAAATTGTACGAATTAGATCGTACGAATTCATACGAATTAGCCACTAAATGTGTTGGCAATAACATGTAAAACAAGATCATGAAAGGAACATTCAAAACGCAACTGATGTAAACACTTCAATCATATTATTGTCTTATTCACATTAAGGCAAATACTTCATTTTATTACTGATGTCCATGGAAATGTAGTCACTGTCTATCTCTGCATCTGTGTCTGTATTGCTGGTGCGAAAATCAGCTGTAGTTCACTTAATGAAACTCCCCTTTTCATGCAAACCATTCCCTCTTTCGCCACTTGACACTCCCACCTAAACAAAGCTGGACTCACTCCACTTTCATGACCTTTTTTCAAACTAGAGGTCTGAAAACACCATGCTAAGACAGGGAGGGTTTCATGGCCTTTTAAGGTAGCTGTTATTCACACATAAACTCATGTGACTCATGTTGTAGTAAAAGTTAGTTCATGATTAGCGCATACATTAACTCATCATTAGTTAATAATAAAGTAATGCTTAACACATCATTATTCATGTACTGTTATTGTAAAGTGTAACCACTTTGGTAACATTTTAGTTTAGGCCACAATTCACACTATTAACTACTGGCTTCTTACCTTCTTGTTATTAAGTTATTCACTTTTCATTACTGGTTATAAAGTATGATCTTATTCAGCATCCCTAACCCTAGCCTAAACCTAAACCCAACTTCTAACTTATTAACTAATAATAAACAGCTATTTGGTAATTTATTAAGCTCTGAGTATTAGTTAATGGTTTGCTAATGCTGCTAATTGTGAGCTAAACTAAAGTGTTACCAAAATATTTTATGTTTATAGAATGTTTGTTAGGCTGAATGACACAGAACATTATTTCACACATATTTTGGCATTTGTGGTTAAATTTGTAGGCTATGTTGATGGCCAAAATATTAGAACACCAGGCTTAAAAGCAACAAGTTGATTTTACAAAAATCACGTGAGTAAACCCAAAAACAGTTGACCTAATGTTCTATAAATATGCAAATTATAATTTCTAATTTTAAAGTCAACTAATTCCTTTTAACAGCGTCAGACTATTTAGCACATCTGTTTTCAAATAATTACTGTAATTTTTACGATATTGCATATATAGTGCTTCATTAAGTCTATAAAATAAACAATTATAGCCTGCATTGAAGTAAGAGGACACACTGGGTTCTGGAAGAGCAGATTTATTTTTCTGGATGCCATTTTTCTAGATAAAGAAAAGCTGGGGGAAAATAAACAAATATAATACAGGTGTATTGGAAAATAAGTGATTAGTTTACTTTTATTTTAAAAAAAGTAAGTACAATTTAAAATTTAAGCTCCAAGTTACAATCGATTTACTTACATTTTTTTTGTAAAGTCAGCTTGTTTGCTATTAAGGCAATTGGCTTACTCGCTTTAAGTAACTAATCAATTTTTACAGTGTACACTGTAAAACCCAACAGTCAACTTTATCAAATGAAATGAGTGTAGTTAACTCAAAATGTACAGAAAGTTAATTCCTCTCATTTGAAAAGAGTTTTGAACTCAGTGTTGAAAGTAATGAGTTAATTAAATACCTCATTACCTTAACTTAATTGAAGTAAGTTCACAGTACTCTCAAATAGATTTTTTTTTAACTCAAATGGTTTTGAGTTACATTAACTTTTTGGGTTTTACTGTGTAATTGCCTCCAAAACATGATTTCATGTCATAATGCTGATGAAACATGCAGATGGTTGCTCTGAGCACAGAAAATATCAGATGCTATAAATGATCAATTTTAAATTATACTTTTATATTTAGTATAATGTGCACATTATGTGGAAATTACCAGCAAATCTCTCTGGCATAGTGTCAGTGCTTTTCCTGAGAACTCCAACAATGTGATGGAATGCTTTCTCCAACTGAAGTCAAAGACTTTGGGCCATCTCGTCTTTGACCCACATACAGGCACACAGTCTTGTTAAGTGACTGGTTTTAATGAAAAAGCTTTACCTCCCACAGCTAATTATTTAATTTGTAATGTTTATGTGAAACTATTTCCGTTTCAGTCATTCACAGTCATTGCAGCATATGGGAAATTGAAGCTGCATATGGGAACCGTTGGAAACAATCTGTCAAAAAAGCTTAAAAATACATGGGAATGTTTTGGTGTGACTTGCTGAATGCCATACTGTTTTCATTACCTTCTATTAAACTGATTGCATTGAATATTTGTACTTGTAGGACCAGTCAAATAAACTAGTCAAATAGAAAAGGTGATAAAACGTACCAAAATATACTTTCCCTTATACAAAATTTGCGGAAAAAACTAATCTATTACATCTTTATAAAATCGGATTATGCTTTTTTTATACACTGTCAACAAATCTTAAAAGCATGCTGCTGGAATTTTTATTATAATCTGGATCCTATTCTAATGGGATCAAACTGGAAGATCCTACCTGAATTCCTAATTTTTCATTGTTTTTTCCATTTTCAGTTTCATCCCACTAGGTTTGGGTCTAAATTTTACATTTCTTTTCAGTTGTTTGACTGGAAAATCAGTGATACACAAATTGCAAAGACATGTTTCTGATAATATGTTCAATCATAAAAAAAAACCAGACGCAGACCTAGTGGCAACATATCGAGGCTGTCCTGTAAGTATAAACATAAACTGGAAATCTGAGTATTTCCATGAAGCTTTGTTTTATCCATCCATCCATTTTCTTCCACTTATTGTTTATTTTATTATTTAATGACTTCAAAAGTCTGATCAGACACTATTATTTAACAGTGGCTGAAGAAACAGTAGAATAACCCATCCGCAGATGTTCCCTACCAAAAAGCCATTGCCGTCTGGGTTCACCACCAGCGTCGTCCCCATAGTCATGTTTTCCTTGACTTCGTTTATGTTCGGGATTGTTGTGTTTTCTGCAAGACAAATAGACAAATGTGCACGCACAGTGAAAATCCTATGAAAAGAATATCTAAACAAATCTCCCCTGAATTTTCCTGAATGCTTTTTATACACACAGACCCTTGACCTTGGCCTTCTGTTTGCCTTGGATAAAACAAAAGGCACTGCTGGGATCCCTTATGCGAGGATTTTATAGTGAAAAAACATATTATTGCTGTGTATTTTGTCTGTTCTGCTACACACACAGACACAAAACCATGCAAACAAAAACACACATACTTCATGCAACTTCATGGGGACTTCCCAGAAAATAATAAAATTTTCAACCCAGGCTCATTCTGATTATGTACCTCTATATAGATTTCTGGTGAGAGCAAAATACGTCCCAGGAGCTACGTTTTTTTCAGATCTCAAATTTCTCTCGCGAGTGCCATTCATGCCTGCTGTTCTCACATAAATCCACCAGAGGCCGCTCTCGACTGACTGACCAATCGACCGATGCCCCCCCCCCCCCTCCCCTCCCCTAAACCTAACAAATAGCATTTTAAAAGGCACAGAAGCCGTCCATACGGAGGTAATCGGTCAGCTGGTAAGCAACATAGCGTTTGTTTTAAAGATGCAGTGAAGCCATGTAGCTCTGGCAACATAATTTACGATCTCCAGAACTGTATATAGGGCTATGTTTTCAGAACGAGTTTATGTTGTGATTTTTTTATGCTGTATATTTTATCTTTATACTCCTAAAACCAACCCTTACTGGAAACAATTCACATTTTTACATTTTCAAAATACTTCCTTCTGTGTGGTTTATGAGCCGTTTTCTTCAAGGTGATGATAAAAATGTCTCCACAATGTCAAAAATGACTGCTATTACTATACTTGTGGGGACATTTAGCACAAGGAACACACACAAAAAGTCAAATAAACAAGTAAATAAATCTGGATTTTTTCTCGATTGCTTTTAAAAACAGTTGGACTGATTTACATGAAAACAGCAACCATGAATGGCACTTGCAAGAGAAATTTGAGACACAAATTGCTTTTGAAAACACTATCAGTTGAGCTTAGGGAAGGTGAAAGGGGTGTAAGTTGATCAGTCAGTCAGTCAGTCGACAGCGGCCTCTGGTGGATTCACGAAAACAAACTGAAAAAAACATAGCTGATGGGATGTATTTGGAGCTCTCCAGAAATTTATATAGGGGTACGTTTTCAGAATGAGACTGGGTTGAAACAAATACTATGGAAGTCAGTGTCCACTAATTTCCAACATTCTTCAAAATTTATTTTGTGTGGATATAACACTTTTCTTACAGAACTCATATATTTTCGCTTTCACAAAATCATGTTTTTGTTGTTTACTCTGAGTTTATTTTAAAAGTAAAAAAATGTATGCCCTAAAAAACAAAACAAACTGCATACTGTAGAAAGTGTTTGTTTTTCAATTGTAACTAGTCTCATGTAAAGGCCCTATGTTAGATTAACATGTTAAAAATGTTTAATTAAAGAAAGTGAAAAGACTGTTGTTTTAGCTCTATCTGTCTTGACATCAGAATTCCTTTTGCAAGCGACTCATATTAAGGTAGAAGTAATAAAAAACGGCATGCAACACTGAGTTATCTGATGAAGGATTATGTAATTATGCGTAGATTAGATACTGTATTAAAATGTTTTTGGGTCACCTCCTGTCTAGGCCTCTTCTGAGAGTCAGACACTCGGCAGAAATGAACATGCAAACACAACACAGAAACAGGATTATTCCTACAGGCAATGAGTTTTACAAACAAACAGACACCATATAGCCAATAAAAACTTGAGCTTTTAGTGAATATTTAAACAAACATGAATCATATTTGCTTTCTTAGTTAAAATTGATGATAATGATAATATTAAGTCCCATCTCATATTTATATGCAGTAAATATACTGTTTTATAGACTGTAAGTGTTAGTAAATACACTAAATTTATTCATTCATTCATTCATTCATTCATTCATTCATTCATTTATTTATTCATTCATTCATTCATTCATTTATTCATTCATTCAAATGGTTTGGTCAAAGTGAGTCTCCAGTTAACAATTCACTGATTTAAAGGATCTGGTCACAGCAAGTCTCTAGTTACCAATTCACTGATTCAAATGATTCAGAGATATTAGTCTGCAATTAATGATTCGATGTTTCAAAAGGATTCAGTCACAGTGAGTCTCCGGTTAATGGTTTGGTGATTCAATTGGTTACAGTGAATCTCCAGTTTATGATTCAGCATTTACACTAGTTGCCAAAAGCCAAGGCCATAGGATTTCATAGAAAATTACAGGTGTTATGCTGGTCTTTGCTTTTGACTGTGATTTCATTCAGTCAAAGGATATTAAAACATGTTTGACATCTTGAGCTGATTTATAAAGTCATATTATAATGGATGAGGCAATGCTACTGAAACCCGATCAAGGTCACACATGAGGAAAAAAATGAAGATGTACAATACCACTAAATGGAGCTCCACCATGGAGGAAAACCCGATTCAGTTATGACAGTGGCACGAGTGTATTTACAATGTGGACAAAAACTGTTGTCAAAGCAAAGCATATAATTATGTTCATTTTAACCCCCAAAAAAGTCATAGTCTCTATAACAGCCTGATATTTTTACTCTTGAATTGAATCCCTTGAATTGCATCCTTCCTCATTTGTAAAAAGCTCCAGATAAAAGCATCTGCTGAACAAACGAATGCAAATATAATAAGTGAAGGTCAAAGTCTCTTGGCCAGTGTTGGGATGAGCTCTCAGGCCAAAATCTACTCATAGAAGAACACCTCTAGAAAAGGGAAACTACACAGATGTTTCAGCTACAATGTTTTCTTTGACTAAAAACAGGTGGTGTTAAGAATCAGGTCATTACCACTTGCATAGTTGTATATACAGGCTTCCTAAATTAAATTATCACTAGTTCCTGAATTAGAAGGACAGAATTTCACTTCCATTCCTCAAAGTGAGCGTCTAAATATGGGGTATGCACTTCTGGCTTGGGTTAATAGTAATACCTTAATCTGTTCAAAAGGACAAAGGTACTTTTATCTAATCTGTCAACAAAACATTGTACTCACAGTCAGTTTTTTATGTGATGATGTGATGTGATGTGATATGGTATGGTTCAGTAGTTTGGGGTTTTAATGTTTTTTTTTTTTTCTTACTAATTGACTAATAGTAAACACTTTAATTTGCTATTTAAATCAGTGTTTTCAAGACCTTAATCAAGTTTGCAATTGGATTGTTAGCTTTAGTGTTCATCTCACAAAGTAATTAAAATTGCTTAATTAATACACATAATTTGAACAACAAACCTCATAACAAATTACTGTAAATCAGGATGAAAATCATGATTTTTGCATGCCGGACCACCTGAACCTGAAGAATTATTGCTTTTTAGCAGTAATAACTTTCAACAGTAATATACATTACCTGCAAAAGTCTTATCGCCTATCCAAGTTTTAGGAACAACAAATAATAACTTGACTTTTAGTTGATTATTTGGTCTCAGAATTGGCTTATATGAAAGGCAAAGGCCTCTAGATTATGCTTTTTTTTAATACAATATGATCATGCCTTGATTTTTAATTATTTAATTAGGACAGTAAGGTCTGACTTTGCTTAGACAAAAGCCTTGTCACCTAACAGAAATAATGTACAGTATAGAATATAAAGTCATGCTGCAGTGGAAAAAGAATTAATATTGTGTTTGACTCCAATGAGCTTGGAGGACTGCATCCATACATCTCTGCAATGACTCAAATAACTTATTAATAAAGCCATCTGCAGTGCCAAAGAAAGCCTCCTCCTTCACCGTACCCCAGATATGCTCAATATTGTTCATATCTGGTGACTGGGCTGGCCAATCCTAGAGCACCTTGACCTTCTTTGCTTTCAGAAACTTTGATGTGGAGGCTGAAGTTTGAGAAGGAGCCCTATCCTGCTGAAGAATTTGTCAGGTAGTGTAGTTCAGCTAAAACCATACACATTATCTGATCTGCATCTTCTCATTAATTTGAAACAAATTCAAGTGTTTGTGCCACTAATATTGAACAATTGAAAATGAAATGAACGTGAAGTTTTATTAATAAGGTCTGTCATGTAAGTTACTGTACGTCCCTTTACCAAAAATGCTATTTTTTTTTAAAAAATTGCTTATGTATTTCATTTACATAATATATGAATGTGTATATTAATTAAAACATGCTAATAAACAGCAACAGTGACCAAAATAAATGTTAAATTATGGGGAACCCCACATACACACCCTCATTCACACACACTGATACAGCCAATTTAGTTCATCCAATTCACCTATTCTCTATGTCTTTTGACTGTGGGAGAACCCAGAGCACCCACAACGAACCCAAAAACCCACAAGAACACAGGGAGAACATGCACTCCACACATAAACGCCAACTTGCCCAGCCAGGACTCGAACCAGCGACCTTCTTGCTGTGAGGTGACAGTGCAACCATTGAGCCACTATACCGCCCTTAAAAATATTTGATTAATAATGTCCAGCAAAACAAGAGACATTAAGAAAATAAACTTTTTTTATGTTTACTTATGTTTAATTCTGCAAATGCGCTGAGGAAGCGAGTACCATTTCCTTTCCCTGAAGGGACTATTTTGGAAATTGAAGAAGCAGAAAGATGATCTGAGCATCTTATTCTCATTTCTGCAGGATTTTGTGCTCCATTTTAAACACTCATGTACTGAAGTACCATGGTATTGCATAAAATACTTCCCATCTGAAATCTGTAAGCAACCTTGAGACGGTCAAAGAGTTTGTTTAGGAAATAGGAACATTTTTAGGCAAACTGAGGTAATGTCTTTTACCCCTTCCTCTACAGTAGACACAGAAGGATACACAGTTAAACTAAGCATAAAAACTGTATATCTCTTACCTGACAAGAGGAATTTTTCACATTTACTGTCACTGTTTGATCCAACCCGGCACCTGTAGACATCTCCAGTCCGTTTAGCTGGCTGTCCGGTCAAAGGAGAGCCAATCAGAACCCTTCAGAAAAAAAAGCAGGAAATACAGAATGGGGTCATTTTTTCCCTGACCACAAAAAAAAAAACCCTTGAGATTTGTGAGAAAGTGGATGCACGATGAGCCAAAGTGCAGCTGATTGATTCAACAGTTTTCCAGTGGGAAAGAAAAGCATTACATAAATATGCACATGGGTTTTTTTGTTGAAAATATTACAGTAAAATGGAACATATGCGAAATGTCAAGAGTTTCACATCACAGTGAGTTTGAATAGGATTCTGACGGATATATGATGTTTTGGCCTTGAACTCTAAGGGTTATTTATGTGCTTTAAGTGCGATAACGTAAGGTTGTTTGTGTTTCATTATGTGCTGTGGTACATCTGAGTGCACTTAGTTGAGTTAAAAACATTGGCTGTGTTCGCCGGATTTTTGACAACAGTGCTAAAAGTAGACATATCCTTGTGTACGCATGTAAACAAGTGGAGTCATTAACATTCCTGCACACAAATGGGCCTTGACACAGCAGTGGATACAAGCAGGAGAGCATGCACTCCTCCCTGGTTACAACTGGAAACACCAGCAACTATGTATTTTAGGAATATTTCACAAAAACTAAAATTTATCCAGATTTTTATAGTTGTGTTAATGGTGAAGACCAAATTATAGTGTATATGAATTAAGCCAAAGTAAATAAAAAAAATTATAAATCGATGATTTAAGATAAATGGTTCATTTGAAAGTAAGCAAATAATTAAGATTTAAGTGCTGCGTTGCTATTTGCAAACTAACATTCCTAATTCGAAAATATAATTAAAATGTCCCAAAACATAGTTTGAAAAGAGTATTTCAGTAAGTTATCCTTATGGTCGCCTATTTCTGGAAGCAGAAATGCTAATATTTTTCACAATACATTGCAAATTGTATGTGCACTTGGTTACAACTACAAACACGCTCAAAATGGGTTGACAAACTACAAACATGGCGGACATGTGGGACCAAACAGTTAAAAAGAGGCTTTGGTAAAGATTTTTGTTGATTAATATCCAACCTAATGTTAAATATGCAGTATATTTTATGTTATATTTATTTTTCAGTATAAATTAACTTCTGAATTCGTAATTATGAAAACACCCGAGGAGATTTGATGACAGACCCACAAATGATGGATTAATGTGCTGCTGCATCTCCAATATGGCAGGAAATTAAAGGGGTAGTTCACACAAAAATGAAAAACGTCTCACTATTTACTCACCTTCAAGTTGTTCCAAACATTTATGAGTTTCTTTCTTCAAAAGAGAAGGTATTTGAAGAAAGTGGAAAAACATGTAACGATTGACTTCCATTGTAGGAGAAACAAATATTATGGAAGTCAATGCTTACAGGTTTCCATCTCTCTTCAAAGTATCTTCTATTGTGTTCAGCAGGATAAAGGAACTCATAAATGTTTGAAACAAGAAAAGGGTGGTTAATGCAACCCAGGCTAATTCTGAAAACGTTGTCCCTTAGACGTTTCTGGAGACGTGGAAAGACGTCCCGAGAGGTACGTATTTTTTCAGTTTTTGTTTTTGCGAATCCGGCCGACCGTTTACAAAAGCTGTCCAGAAAAAGAAAACTCCCTGTCTGACCTTTACCACGTTTTCGAATTTCACCACATTCTCACTCTGTTGTTCACTCGTTCGTTTTATTTTTTTGGATTCTGTTTTTGTCTTACCTGGTTTCTGGACCCGCTCTTCCCCGGACTCGAACCCGGTCGTCGTCGTGGTCAACTCCTCTCTATGTCTCAAGTCCGACAATGTACACGACGAGCTAACTGGACAAACTGGTTGCGGCGGGAAAGCCCTCCACAGAGAGGTAAGCAGTCAGTCGGTAACCACCAAAAGGAATGGCATCATACCGCCCCATAGCGATTGCTTAAAAAATTAAATACAGATATACGGATCTCATGCTACGTAATTTGCGCTCTCCAGAAACGTCCTCGGGGCTACGTTTTCAGAATGAGCCTGTGTTGGATTAGTGATGACAGAATTTTCATTTTTGGTTGATCTATCCTTTAAATATGAAAGAGATGAAGATGACAAAATGATTTACCATATGCAACAGGATAATGAGGATCTATTAACACAGAAGTATGTACTTTTTTCATCAAAAAACAGTACATATTTTTATGATGTATACATAGGTGAATTGGGATGCAGCCTATGGCCAAATCTTCACTACAATGTGATTAACATGTTTCTAGTTTGGCGACAATTCTTTAAAATCTAAAACTTTTTATTTCTTGAATAACCAATAAATAAACGGCTGGTATCCTATGAGTATATAGGAAGACAATGCCAAAGATTCGTTGCATTCAAATGGCAAAAGCCTTCATTTTCATACATGAATTGACCACCAATTGACCTGATCTCCGCTGAACATCTATTAGAAGTGCTGGAGTAGAATTTAAAGAGTTGATCTCCCAAGGGTCAAATAGTGTCCATCTACAGGATCATCTTTAGCTTTAACTATGGCATCTTTTTATCATGTCATTTTTTGCAGTGTCACAAAGATGACTTCTTTCAAGAGTTCTTTCATTTTTGGTCAGATCTTGTATTGATAAAGGGAGCCGCTCCGCTCTCTGACCCTGAGGCACCCGCTGTCTGCTTCAACACAACTACTTTCAATAAAGTTCAGGTCAACTGGTGGTCAAATCATGCGCCTTCTTTCACAGTTTAAGTCTGATGAATCTTTGCATTGTCTTTCCAGAGTATGGCTACGGGATAAATCTTCTGACATGGTTGTTTAAAAATAAATGTATACATGCATTCGTTGAGGTTAAAAGTTTATTGCTAGACAAATCGCGTTTGTAACACCAGCCTGATTTTACCAAGTAGGACATGTTCCTGGATTAACATCTCTGTTGATCCTGGAACAACATTCCAGCCAGCCAATTAGAATTAAGGGATACGTTAACAGTTTATGTAAAACTTAGGTTTACGGTTAGGTTTATGCACTTCTACATGATTGTTATCCGACTAATATTGCCTTCTGATTTTGAGAATAATTTACAGTTAGAGTCGGGTTTAGAGGTAGGAATGGGAATACATTTTTTAACAAAACTTGGCAAAATCTTGACGTGTACATTTATATTGCCTCAAACAAACACATTTTGAACTATATTGATTTTATTTTAATCTGCAGAGCTGGAATTAGAATAAATGATTTGAGGAAAATAAAGATCTAGATGTCTGTTAGCAGTTTGCTGGTTTTGAAATAAAATCAGCTGTCCATTGCTTTTGTTTACATATTATATACCATGGTATCAAGATTTAATTAGCTTCTAAATATTAAGTTATCGATAATCAGTATATGCCTGAATTTGCATATCGGTTCATACCAAAATGTCATGTGTCACAGATCACTTCTAGGATATTTTTTTTTTGTTTCTCAAGTCATTTTATGAGCTCAATAGATATTCACATTCACATTTGAGCAATTCCAATAAAATGTCAACCTAGCCATGAAAAGAAAATCACCAAAGTTTTCACCAAAATAGAGAAACCATTTCGATATTTTTTGTGTTTTACAGTACTTTAAAAAATCTCAAAGCTGTCTCTGTCTGTGTTTTCAAACTTATATTTGATTTACCAAAGTCACACAAGTGGCAATTTCACATCGGTCACATCCATAATGCAGAGGTGTCACATTCATAATGAAGCTTTTCCCTCATAAATGCAAAAATTTCATGTTAAATAAAATCTACGATGTTTATTTTATAGTGAGCCGACTCTTATCATTTAGATTAGTATTATTTATTTTGGGTTGTGCAGTTTAATTCACAGAATTCCTAAAAAGTCTGTTGTATATTGTAAACTCATTTATTTTCCTCATTTAAAATATAAAATATGTTCAAAGATTGATATTTTGCTGATCCCATAATCTGTAGAAGGTAGTTTTGAAAAATATAAAGAGATGTTTCAATATAACGTTAACATATACTTTCTCTATGAATTCATATTTTGAGTTTTTACTTCAAATGTCACATCCATAACGCTGGAATTGCTTATTTATTAAATGAAAAATCAAAGAAAACAAGAACATTCTCCTAAACTACTCATTTTGGAAGAATGGAATGTGCAAATTTGAAGTGTAAGTCTATATTTCCAAGATTATAATTTTTAAAGAATTATTCCTAATTCATATAAATATTTAACCCTTAAAGACCTAGAGGTATTTTGTGGGCACCTAATGGGCCTATATTATTAATTTTTTTTTAAAAGCAGTTTTATTTTTATTTTAGCAGTCAGACTCAAGTGTCATATATTATTTTAAACAGGAGAACCTGAAGTTTCAATCTGTATCATTTAAAGATCCAGAACTTTTTTTGGTCCAAAAACATATGAACAGACAGAAAATATTCCAGAATTTTCCAGAAACGATTTTTTAAAAAAGTGGCATTTTCTAGTTATTACAAACAAAACCTTATGAAGTTTGTTTTTCTTTCTTTAGAAAAACATATTGTGATGTTTTATACTTCCAAAATAAATTTTGTCTACATCCACCATTCCCTGAGCAAGTTATAGCAATTTATTTCAATGTTATTCCAAGGCGTTTTTCAATGTGGGGGGGGGGGGGGGGGAGGGATGCATTTATTTACTGACAATGTATTTGCCCAAAAGTTCTGGGAATGAACTAAACAGAAAAAAATGTTACAAAATAACAGAACACTGAAGCAAATTTGACTTTTTCCAAATAATATATTTTTAGTTACCATAAACAACACCACTTGTAATGAACAAATATAAAATAAGAAAATAATAAATAATGCGTCAAAGTCCAAATAAACATGGTGCAAATCCTCAGTAAATAAAATAGATATAAATATTTACTATACTATAAATAGTTACATATCTAAACTAGATTCAATATGGACCATCCTTAGGTTTTATGTGCCAGCATGGATATGGTTGTCTGTGGATATGGATATGGTTCGCATGCAATGCAGACAAACAGCCCAACCTACATTTGCGTCCTTTGAAAACAGCAAGAGCAGCACTTCGTCTTTGCTGTGTCACTGTTTTGTCATGTTTTTGTGCTGTTGTGCATGCAAGAGTACTTAGTATGAGAATTATTTCATGCAAAACTTTTTTTGCGTTTTATTTAGCCGCGCGTAAATGTGCAGCCTATCTCTCATTCCGTGTTGTTCAAATAGCTGATTGTTGGTTCACAAAGCGAAACCTATGCTTATTGGTTAAGATAGAGCGAGTTTGAACCAATCTGGGCATGTATCATGTCTGGTTTGTCCGGAGAGACAAGTGACGAGCGTTCCTTTGTCAAATCAGCGTTGTCAAAATTTGATGACGTAACCACACTGATTCCGGAGCCTCTGAAAGTCCTTTATCACATGTAATGTGATAAAGTTGTGACATCACATGTAATGTGATAAAGCGCTAGAAAGCTGAGATTCTCTTCTTTATGCCAATCTTTGAATTGTATGGATCGGATCAGCGGATCAAAAGTTATTAAATATTTAAGAGCAATACTTATTTTTAGCTAAGCGGGCCGCTGTCTCGGTCTTTAAGGGTTAAATATTTGAAACTTAAATACTAAAGTCACTTTTCCACTGCGTGGTACAGTACGGATCGACACAGCTTAGCTCGCTTAAGTTCAGTTTGCATTTTTAAGTGGGAGGGAACATCACTAAAGTTGTGACATCATTGTAAACGCAACATAAACAAACAGGCAAGACAAACAAAGCCACAAAACAGGTAATGGATGCTACTGATGGAACTATGTTCTTTAGCACTGGTTATTGCTGAGTGCTGACTAATGAAGTATAGTTGGGTTTGGTGAAAATCCAAGTGTGTAAAATGGGGCACCAGCGACTATTCTGTTTGACAAAGTTAAATAATTTCCATATTAATAAACACATGATGATTTTATTTTACCATATTTTTCTGGAATCCGTCTTATCTTTTACTTTGGTGTCATGGTTTGAGAATCTTTTTGTTGAGAATAAAAACTCACTAAATCAAATAGTTAAGTGGTCCAGTAAGCTGACTGGACTGTCACTATAAGCCAATCTGGAGGCTGTGTACACCAGGCAGCTACAGTAAAACTAATTACAAATTCAATTTTAAGTGACACTGCTCATCCCCATACACTCAGAGTTTCAGCTGCTTCCTTCTGGTCGCAGGTTTTTAGTATTAAGCTATAGAACTAAATGTTACAAAAAAAAAAAAAACTTTTATACCAGCAGTCATTACAGTAAATAAAGCAGAGGTATTTCTGTGACTTGTATATTTTACATTTTATAGATTGTTTTAAACATTTATTTTGGAGGTGGACACTTGAAGTGACTACTTTTTATTTATAAGTGATTTGTATGTTTATGTTTTATGTTTTAATGTCCATTTGTTATTGTTACTATGTGAGGTTTTTTTTTTGTGTGTGTGTGTGTGTGTGTGTGTGTGTGTGTGTGTGTGTGTGTGTGTGTGTGTGTGTGTGTGTGTGTGTGTGTGTGTGTGTGTGTGTGTGTGTGTGGCACTGTTATGAAATGAGGACTCTTGACACCAAATCTACCTTCAGGTTTATATAAAGTAACCTAACCTAACCTAACCTAACCTAACCTAACCTAATCTAATCCAATGGCAATGGTATAGTAATGTTGGTAGTGATGATTCTCTTCCAATCTCCAATCTGTGTTCAATGTTGTGTATACATATTTTGGTAACAAACCACTTGTTAAGTATGACGTCATGTGAATTGGCTTCCGAGTCCAAGCACTATATCAAACCGTATGGGGGGACTCATCAAATGGTTATAATAAACGTTTACAAAGCAATGTAATACTTTCAAAAATCACGATCACACTACATACCGTATAATTCTACGCCTAATATCTGATGGCCAAAAAGTGATCAATTTTTTATAAATCGTTAAAATTTTGGTATTTGTGATGCAGCAAGTCCAGAGACTGATGTGTACACTCTTATTTTATATAAAATTCATTTTAAAATGTGATATAACTAAAAAGTATCCATAAGCAAATATTTTCTCAATTCAATTGAGTAGCGGCTTGGACCCAGAAATTGTATTCCATACGTCACCGATATGTCATGACTTAAAAAGCAGATACAGCTTGCTTGGAAACTTACAGTGATAAAGCATCAGCTTCTAGGTATGAATTAAATTGAAAAAGCCCCCAAAAGTGGGTTTAACTGAATCACGCTGTACAGTAAAAAAAGTGTCCTAGTGGAATGTGCACTCAGTGTCAACTCCTCTAACTTCTGACTCTTATTAAAAAGACTTGTTTAGTTCTTCAGAGATCCTCAGAAAAACCCTAAAACCTATCCAAAGTCTGTCACATCATCTAACGACCCTGAGCGGATCATTGGCAAGGTTTACAAGTCAGTCCAGGCCACCTGTGAGAGGTTTATGTAAAGCTGTCCTGGGGTTTTCACAGCAGCTGAGGTGTTTCTCTGGAGGTAGAGGGTTAACCTGAAACGTGCCGCTGGACTGGTTTTAAGGGGCTGCAGATGTCAGAATTCACTGAGGTTTCACTGAGGGGAACTGTTTTGTAGAGGAGGGAATCCTTTCCATTTATTTATATGCCTAATGGAGTTAGCAGGCCTGAGTACATTAGATTGAAGTCTATATTTGAGCTATTACAAAAGCAGACTTTATGTGCAGGGTGCTCATAGATTTATCATGACAATAGTTCGTATTAGGCTTGTAAATAAAATTCTACAATAAAACCTTTTGTCATGACTATTTTTGCTGCATTTTTTTAGCAGCACTGGTTAGGAAGGTATTTTTTTCATTTATTTTGCCTCAGGGTTTTTTAAAAGTCTTATAAGCCATGGTTATAAGCCATGTATGAAACCATGAGGTAAATCGCAATGTTGTAAATTTAATTATACAGAGCAAAAAAGTATATGAAAATGTGAAAAGCGTACAAAAATACAAGACAAATGTCACAATTAACTGTAACTGCGTTCAAACCACAAGTGGCGAGAGCGTCGGTGCATCTTTGCCAATGTGGGCGTCAAAGAGAAATGAGCTATGATGCAGTTCAGCGGATATATACACTAGGTATAACATACGAAAACAGAGCATGCATCAATAGCGGCCCCACATTTGTACAGTGCTCCCAAGACAAAAGTAATTCAACCGCACTAGTCAAGACAATGTGCCAACGTGAAGACGCTGGACTTTAGCGCTATGTACGGGTGTAGTAACGAGCAAACAAAGAAAACAAAGCATAAAGACAAAACATTTCTTAGGTAAGATTTCGTTTTTACGTTTTTGTGTGTAATAAACTTTTGTGCTAAACAAGTCACGTTATTGATAATGATAGTCACTTACTGCATTCACCATAAAGCAAAAGAGCACCAACCCACAGTAAATCCTATGCTTATGCTAGTTTTGTTGAATAAAATAAGCAAACAATGTAAATGAAATATGACAACAAGATGCTGCGGTGCCAGAAACTTTTATTATTGTCGGCTAAGTCGTTCATAACGAAGATCCATTCACAAACTAATCGCTCCATCCGTTAGCATTAGAAGTGAAAGCAGGAGAGGGGCTGTGTTTTAGGACATGGATTAGATCAAATTTAACAGGGAGGGAGGGAAGGCTTAATTTGTGCTGGAACATGCCAGATCTGAATACAGCACCTCTGAAATCTGATGCAGATCCTCATTTTACTGATCGCCCTACTTTTAAAAGACAACGAATCATCAGCAGGGTCCGTCTTTTTTTGGGTCCATTTGAAATGTTGATATTTGCAAGTGTTACAGTATAACAAAATGCAGTGTGTTTCTTCAATTGTTTGTGTTGTGACAAAATGCAGTGTGTTTCTTCAATTGTTTGTGTTGTGACAAAATGCAGTGTGTTTATTCAATTGTTTGTGTTGTGACAAAATGCAGTGTGTTTATTCAATTGTTTGTTTTGTGTCAAAATGTAGTGTGTTTCTTGAATTGGTTGTGTTGTGACAAAATGCAGCACGTTTCTTCAGTTGTTTGTGTTGTGAGAATTTGCATGTGCTGTCGAACTGATGGAGATAGTTTCTTTATTTGCTGGTGTTTTTTGTAATTGCATGTGTTTTCTTAAATTACAGCGTGTTAAGCTTTCTCTGCCACTGTATTCAAGGGATCATTTCAGACTTTCAAATCATAAACTTCATTGAAAAATACTTTATATACCAAAACCATAAGACAGTGCATTTTGAGCTGTATATAAATACTAAACGTACCATTTTCCCTCACTGTTCTCAAATTGCTGAACGGTGTATCCGAACATGTCCTCCACTGGTCCACTGAATGACATCCTGTTCTTCTCGTCCACATTGAAACATGACAGCCATGGCAGCAGCGCTGTAAAGAAAAGTTGCAATTAATAAAACAACATAACCAAAACTTACAGTCATTCATTTCATTTTCAATCAATTCCAACAGTTTTTATTCAGTAACTGAGATGATTTTGATTTGGGAGTCAAACTCTAAATTCAAATTTGGTCCATTGCCAAAATATTGCAATTATTAATTTGTTTGCTGACCTAAATATTTATAAATAATTTGAAAGTACATCAATAAATAAACAAACACAAAAATCTTTCCATTTCCCATTTTTTTCTTTTCTTTTTTGGTTTTTGTTTTGGGAGCGAGAGACACTGCTCCCACTTGACATGCCCAGTTGTGTGGGAATGAAACATGCAAATTCTACTGGGAGCAATACACGCATAGTAGGCCGAAGAATTTCACAGAGCAATGCGGAGCAGCCTTCCTGACCTTCCGGGACAATGTCCTTTTCATATAGACCACTGGATTCTGCCTTTTAGTACTGTATATAAAAGGAGACCTAAATATAGTGTTGTGCAGGGGCCACAGAGAGCCTTTTCACATGTTGTGTGCAACGGGATTCCAGACATGATTTATTCAATTCCAGGATTTGGAAGGGAATTGTGAAGATTAACAAATCACTGTGGTGTAGAGGAGGACGCTGGATCTGGGTGAGAAGACGTAAAGAAAGAGACAAACAGAGAAATTGTTGTATTTCCTTATAGATTTGATTTCATTTTCTGAGCTAATATTCAAGGCACATTGGATTCACTGTGAATGGAGGAAACCTCATGCGAATGCCCACTCAATAGTAATTACAATTTCCAGCCAAACATCCAAACCTAGTTTTCCGTCGAGTTTGAGGAGGATTTGTATGACTGTCTGAAAGACCAGACTGAAGACTATTTATACACACACCACTCTATGACCAGTCTGCTTTGTAAAAACAAGATGAAGACGAAGGACATGTTGGACCATGGGTCGTTCTTGGCCTGAGGAACTGTGATTTTAGGTTTAGATAAGCAGACTGAATTTCCTGCGCAATCTGGACACAACCAATGTGTTTTGTAGAAGATTAATAGAGATTAAAGGGGTAGTTCACCCAAAAATTTTAATTTTTGACATTATTTACTCACCCTTTACTTGTGTCAAAACACAAAAGAAGATATTTTGAAGAAAGCTGAAAACCTGTAACTGTTGACTTCCATATAGGGCTGGGCGATATTGCAAAAAAAAACAAAAACAAACAATAAACATAATATTTTTTTCATATCAGTCCATATCGATAATTAATAGGGGTGTCAAAATTAATATTTTTTTCGGTGCTCCGTGATGCAGACGCGGACAATTCGGTATCGGTTCAGTAATAATCATAACCGGTTATTACTGACGTCATTTACCTCATATGCGCTCTGTTGCAAGGGAGGCGATCGTGAGTATTTACAACGCTTTAACTACTTAAAACTCATAAACTGTGCACAAGTTCACTGTGTGTGTTTGCTGGATCAGTCTTTCACTGACATATACAACAATAGCCCCTATTTCACTGAGATTGAGAGAATGAAAGTAGCCTACTCCATTTCTCTCTTTCTCTCTCTCTCGCTTTCGCTCTGTCTCTCTCTCTTTCTCTCACACACAGTGGCCCATTTGACCTGCTGGCGTGGCTTTTCTTCTCCTCTTGGCTGTTTTACAGCATTACTTTTGGATACAGAAACGAGCTCGTGTCTGCAGAGTTTTCTCCACCGTGTCTATCATGCATCAGCTGTGAGATCGCCGCTGCCGCCTGCTGCTTATCAGTGTCACTTATCTGAAGAGCGCAGCGTGCAAGAGCCAATCGCAACCGTTTTTGTTGAGGGTGTGACCAATCAAAGGGGTGTAAGAGAACTAGACAAGGATCAGAAATTGAGCTGGATGTTTATATTTGTTTATATTATTTGCTTAATGCTCGTTTTGTTTAAAGTTACAGTTATATATCTGACTGTTTGTATTAAACGACAAAATTGTATTACAAATAATATATAAATATATTCATATATTTTAATACAAGAACTGCTGCTGTGAAGAAAATATAAAACCGTGTATGGAAAGCATCGTCAATGCACCGTGATGCACCGAGATATCGAATTGAACCGAATCGATGGCATGATAATCGTAACCGAACCGAACCGTGAGACTAGTGTAGGTTCACAGCTCTAATAATTAACACGATAAATTTCAAATCTTTATTATTATAAATCTATTATTTAAAGTCTTTTCAGCATGTCAATCGATTTGTGCAGCTGATTTAACAAATTTTGAGAAATGTTTTAGCTGTCTGACAATATAAATAAAAAATAATAAACAAATGAACAATCTTAATTCAGCATTTACTGTTCAAGTTTTCAACAACCAAAGATATTACCTACAAGCTATTGGATATTATTGTTCAACATCAGAACAAAAGGAAAAGAGGTTTTAACAAGAAAAGGTGAGTTAATGGTGACAGAATGTTTAGAACTTTAATATGTTAATTAGGGATGCTAACGATTACTTGATGATCTATTGATTGTCAATAACCCTTTAATCAATAGACCTTATCGATGACTGATTAAGCATGGACATTCAAAAGTTTAGATATGCTTTGCGCTGTGAAACGCACCCATGCACTACATAATTGTGTGCAGTTAACCTTTATGGAGTCACCCTCTTGACATCCTCATCACATATTGCGGGATGCATGAAAAACCCTTTTATGCGCAGATCTTGGTTATATCTGCAAGTGTTTTAACCAGTTTTATCTGACAGACTGGCTAGAATAGGCCTATGCAGACTCGTATTTTAAAAATCGCACATTATGGCGAGACATGCAGGGATCATCTCCATTCACACGAGTTTCTCTCAACCTTTAGTCCGAGTTTATTCTTCCAAAATAAACTATAAGAATACTATCAGTGCTGCGAATAGTTTGGAAAGACTGTGCTGCTTATAACGCTTGATTAAACGAATTAAACTAAAACCATGAAAACAGTTTAATGGATTGTTTTGGCGCTGAAGCATATTATAGCGGACTTGTTTTGAAGCGCTTCACCTCATGTTATTCGTTCTTCTTGTTTATGTTGTGGATAACTGACCAACAAAAAATACACTACAAGTAAGTTACACATTACACGAAACGAAACTTGTTGCAAAAAGATACATTTTCAAAGAAAAATATATAAAGTGTATATATTTTTTTGTTTGTGCTCGCCTTAAACAACAGCGGCCACTCCATGGAAAATAAAGATTGAATTATTGATCCACTGCTGTTGTAAACGTCTGTCATATATTTGCTGTATTTTTAAGATGTCATTATTTTAAAGATTATGTCTTGAGCATCTGATTTCTCCTCGATGATTATGTCCTTTAAATATATATAGGCTGGTTATATCACCATCATTTAGGGACAATAATGGTAGTTGCGCTAGTTTATTTAACACTTGTTTGGCTTTGTAACTTCTCAGCATCTTCATGAGGGTGGCTTTGTTTTAAATGTTAAATCAGGTTTGCGCAGTTTGCAGAGTACATTTGCTCTGTTTTATTTTGAATTGCAAAAACTAGCTCGAGACTACTAAAGTCTAGTGACGTTTCTTATCAACAATGTCTGTGACTTTGACCTTTTTTACTTTATTTTTCCTTACTCCTCCAAGTCTAGCATTGTATGGCTATAAACTTGTATTGTGTGCGGCATCCGGAAGGGCGGGCTGCAAAATGCTTGCGAAGCGTTAAGCAAAGTGCGTAAATATTATCGAACACTTATCGAACTGTCATTACCATTTTATCGAAAAATATATATCATGATAATTATCGTCCAGCTGTACTTTCATAGAATTTGCTTTTCCAACTATGGAAGTTAACAGGTTTTTAACTTTCTTCAAAATATCTTCTTTTGTGTTTAACTCGAAACTCTTGAGAGTGAGTAAATAATGAGTCATGATTAATTTTAAGAGGGTGGAGAATATTTTGAAGATGATAAAAACATTGAGCTGAAGCAAATTTGAAAGTCATTTGGAAAAGAAGGAACTGTTACAAAAAGACAGCATAGATAATAAGAAGAAGAAGATGAGGAAGAAGAGATATGCCAGACCATGCCTCTGTCTCATCCTGAGGAACGGCTGTTCTGTTTTGGGTCGGATTTGCAAGTTAGATAAACAGAAAGAATTTCCTCTGCAATCTACTGGCTCTGTAAACAAAGACACCGAGAGCCAAAGGCACCCGGACAGCTGGTTTCCTCCATCCCCTCACAGACAAACAGCCCATACTCTAAAGTGGGAGAAATGACTCCTCTCTTAATGAACAGGGTGTTTTTAATGTGTAACGAGAGGAAAAACCAAGAGTTCCTGCTGAGCTTTAATCCCGGACACACTTGGAGCTTGTGCTTCTCTTAGACTCTACAAATTATACACACACACATCACTTTCGCAAACACACATAACTCTAAAACCTTGGGAAAACATGAAAAGAGAAGCCTTAAAAACATCCCCACACTCAAGTCATTTCTGCTGGATTCCTGCTAATGGTGAATGGGTCTGTTTCGTCCATTCTCTCAATACACTTGATTGATTTGGACTCGTTACAGTTTGCTAGAGAAAATATTTGCTCAATTAGGAGATTCGGATGGCCACCAGCCAGAGAGGCCCTTTGCATTGATCACAAATGAGGAAGATGCCCAGACTCATGGATCACGGCTCCACTAGAGCATCATTTATAGTAAAGATGTATACAGGGTTTCTAGGGCTGGGCGATATGACCTAAAATCAAAACCTTGATTAATTAAAAACTTTACATCCATTTTAATTATTGAATAATTATTTTGTTATTATTAGGTTACTTATTAAGTGTTCTCCCTCATAGTTCATTATGTTATCGTTTTATTTTTTATTTTTGTTTCTTATTTGGCATGGGACAGTGTACATTAATTAGCATTTTTCATGAATAGTCTACATTAATAGGCTATTTTTCATTCATTGTCCCTGGACAGATTGTAACCCTAAAAACAATGCAAAAAATTATAGAATGAATCTAGCAAAATTAAGTGGCACTAAAATGGACATAGTTATTTAGTACTGTAGTAGTTGTGGATGTAAGTACTGTAAAAATGCCAACTATTAAAGGGGACCTATTTAGCAAAATTCACTTTAAAAGGGGTTTAAACACAGTTGTGTGGCAACAGTCTGTAAACATAACCAGCTTCTAATGGTAAAAATGTATTCATTTTAATTTTTTATAATCGCATTTCATAAAAACAGTCTGCAGAAACACTGATTGACATTTTCACTTTGCACGTGTGATCACAGGGGGAAAGCCCTGCTCATTAGTGACAATCTCTCCCTCATTACCATAGGATGCAAATCTTGTTTTGAATCTGCCACTATACTGACACATAGGCATGTGTAGCTCCGCCCTCTTTTAAAAAGAGGATATACTCATTTGAATTTAAAGCGACAGTCACCAAAATGTCACAGTTAGGATCAAAGCCTTAAATGGGTAGTTTCAGATTTATAAAACTTTATTTTTGGGGTATAGTGAGCTGAAACTTCACATACACACTCAAGGGACATCAAATAATTTGTAAAGATTACAATCTTGTAAAAATGTGCATAATAAGTCCCCTTTACAGGTGGGACATTTCAATTATTTGTGATATTAAAGTGATGTTGGCAGCTCATTCTGCTGTGGCAACCCTTTATAAATAAGAGATTAAGCTGAAGCGAGTGAGTGATGTGATGCTTGACATGTCATTTAAAAAAAAATTTAAATAAATAAAAACAACTATTGTTACTAATAATCTGTCAAGCTCCTAAATACTAATTACAGTGTTTGCGTTTGTCATAAAAATGCAGATGATACATGAGTGCTGGCCTTTGAATGGGTTTATGGGTGTTGGCCTTTGAATTGATGAGCTTCCTGCTAAATACCAATTACACCAGAAACAAAGAATTTATTTACATGTAGTGTGCCAATATCTGACATATGAGAGATTTTGTCCCATAAATGCTTTTTCTTTTTTTTATACGCAAAAAAAGAGAAAGCATATGGTGCATCGTATTGACATGCATATGAACAATGCACTCATTGCACTGTAAAACTCTCAAGTGGCGTCTCAAATGGCTCACTATTCACTATGCATTCTTGCACTTTGTACTTATGCACTTATACACTAAACAGCATAGTATATGTATGTAGTGTCTTCCCAAATGGAGCTCTGATGTTTCTTTACTAAGCGGAAATTCAAACTGTTTCCCTGATGACGTTTGACGGTTGCCAGATCAGTGAAATAAAAAAACAAACTATCAAATAATACCTGCCATGAGTAGAATCGCATTCACCATCGGTAGGTGCTGTAACCACTCTCGTAGGAGAATTTTGCTTTCACCATCCAAAATAAATAAAGTTATCCAACATGTGCGCCCGATAGCTTTGCCCCTTCCGCTAAGTGAGCAAACCGGTCGTTGAGTGCTTGAAGTGTCCAACATTACACACTTCATTTAGAGTTTTCAGTGTGAACGCATTACTTACTATATTTACACTACAAAATGGCATAATATATTGCATAAGTATGCGATTTGGGACGCAGCTTCAGTCTGTTCAAATGCTTGAGCATGTTTTAAAGAGGCTCTATTAATAGGATTTAAGAAAAGGGTAACACTTTAGTTTAATGATCCATTTGAGTATTAGTAGACTGTCTGAATATGCTCTTTTAACTGACTATTAGAAACGTTTTGTTCATGTTTCAACTTACACTAACCCTAACCTAACACTCTACAGATAGTCTAATAAGAATTAGTTGTCATGTACTTGCAATGTAACTTTAATTCAACAAATGGACCATCAAAATAAAGTGTGATCAAAAAAAAGATATAAATGTTAAGTCTTATGAATTTCTTTTTCGGTGCCTTTTTCGATGAATCGCCCAGCCCTATAGTTTCTACCTTCTAAAAACTCCTGAATCAATCCTATCCAAAGAATATTGTATACTCATGTGAAGCAATTTTAAAATAATAGCATTTTCACTCTCCCAATATAGCCAATTCATCTGGAAATCCCTATGTGTTACAAACTTTTTGTGGATAAAGCTAAACACATCTCTGTGTGAATTAATCCTTAAAACATTCTCAAGATGATGAAGTCCAACAATATTACAAAGTAGATTATAAATATTATAAAA
This sequence comes from Danio rerio, assembly GCF_052040795.2. Classification (NCBI taxonomy): domain Eukaryota; kingdom Metazoa; phylum Chordata; class Actinopteri; order Cypriniformes; family Danionidae; genus Danio; species Danio rerio. The sequence continues at coordinate 9,108,472 of NC_141030.1, read as the reverse complement.
TAAGAAAACAAACCTGAACTAAATAAGATGATCATAAAGGGGTGGTCCAGAGTGTATTTTTAAGCCTTGTTTGTTTACAGGACCCAAAGCAATGTGTGCTCATGCTTCATTTGTAAAAAAATCATGTTATTTGTTAATATATTTTACTTTGATTATATACAGCTACTCAGCTAACATAAAAAACAGTCATATTTTACTAGTTCGTCTAAAAGACCCACCCCGAGGCTCTGATTGGTCAGCTAACATAATGTGCTGTGATTCGCGGATCAACTCCATGTCACCAGGAAAAGCTTCACCAGTGTTGCCAACTTAGCCACTTTGTCGCTAGATTTAGCAACTTTTCAGACCCCTCTAGTGACAAAAAGATTAGTGACAAATCTATCGGCTTTTTTGTGTGTTACTGAAAATTTTTATAGACTGTCATTTGTCCACACTGTACCGTCTCTACTCTTCTTAACGAGCGAGCGGGCTCGAACCAGTGAGCTTCTTGCTGTGAGACGACAGCCCTACCTACTGCACCACCGCATCGCCCTTCAGAGAAGTTTCTTTCATGTATATATATATATATATATATACAGTATATATATATATATATATATATATATTCAGCTTATAAGCATGTGTAAGTAAAATGAAACGTTGAAATATCTTTTTCGAGTTTGTTTTTTGAGATGTAGAACGCAGGGAAAGCATCCACGTAGAGAGACATTACAGCGCTGCTAAAGATTGTGGGTGTTTACAGCGATTTGACGGATAAATATGAATTTTTGCAAAATTGTTAGAGGTGCCAAACAGCATTTCCTGTTGTTTACGTCCTTGATACAACATACTATAAACGCTAGAAATTGTGAATGTAATAGTTGAATTTTAACAAATAAAATTACTTACAGGTTGTGGCTCACAATTCACAGTTTGATGTATTGTGGTTGGAGCTGCTCCTTTGAGGAGTGTTCAGCCAAATCCAGCACTGAACTGGGAGATTCTGGAAGCTGTCCTTTGTCAATTGCTAGCTATATATATATATATATATATATATATATTAGGGATGTAACGGTATTGTAAATACCGTCATACCGCAATATTAAATTTTTTCGATATTACCGAAGTCGCATGACTCGGTAAAACTATAGGTCTTCTGAGAAAATTTGCTCAGGCGAATGAAGCGAACGGGAGGTGGCTGAAACTTCATTTCCCATCAGCCCCGGCGTGGCCATAATCCTTTGCGGTCTGTTGTCGCTACAGATCCAGTAATGCGGAAATGGAGTGTGCTGCTAGTAGCGGAGATGAAAAAAAAGATGGAAATGATCGAACCTAAAGCGGGTGTTGTCGCCGCGCGCGTGCTGAATAGCGGTGCTGTCGCGCGCGTTCTGATCAGCTGTGTTGTGGCGCGCGTATTGTAAAGCGCCGAGGAGGGGTTGAGCGCGCCTACTGAAGGGCTGGACGGAGGTTGTGTCGCGTCGCGGGGGCACTTTTGATCGTTTTGGAAAGGCATTTTCTATCCAAGACTAAAAAGGGCATGTGCACTGCACAGGTTGAGCCCTATGTGTGCACGTGCCTGCAAATTGGGGAATACGACTAATAACAGTCATGGGGACTGCAGAAACACAGCACACTGTTCAGATTGATGCAGACATTGACTTGTACCGCAAAGAGACCTCTATCTCACTCATGGTTTGTCTTCTCAAGTGGGGGAAAGACAATGCACAACGTTACCCACTGCTGTCAACATGGGCCAAGTCATATCTCTCTTGTCCCAGAATCCTCAGTCCCAAATGAGAGGGTTTTTTTCTGTTGCAGGGGACATTGTAAATACCCAGAGATCCCAGCTTTTACCAGATTATAGTTATATGATAATTTTCCTTTAAACCCATCTCTATCTAAGTGAGTGATTAAATGTTAAATGTGATGAGTTTTCAACAATACTAAATTGAAACTTTATTTTTTTACATGGTTTAATAATTTTTTGTTATTAAAATTGAAGTTCCTGTTTCAAAGCTCACAGATAGATGGCTAATTTGTATGTCATTGACACTTTTGGCACTTTTTTGGAGTATTTTCAAAAGTTTTTTTTTTCCTGTAAATGATTCAATAAATACCGTACCGTGACATTCATACCGAGGTATTACCGTACCGTGAAATTCTGATACCGTTACATCCCTAATATATATACATATATATATATATATATATATATATATATATATATATATATATATATATATATATATATATATATTTATACTTCTGTGGAACATTATTAAATTAAATTGTAAGCACTTCTCTCTTTGTGTTGTGTCCTTTGTAAGTCCAAATACAAAACAAAACAAGAAATAGCAGCATTTAGACGGCATTTTAGCTTTCTCTGCAGCATTACAGCGCCCATGGCCATGCCTATTTGTTGTGCAGGGTGTATGTGCATAACCTAAAGAGTTTATGACACTAACCCAGATGTATTTTCTGTAGTCCCCAAACTTTGCAGGCTTTGCTAAGCTATAACTCTGTAAAAGCCAAAATCTCTGTATTACATTCAGAGATGTTGTTTATGTTCACACAGCAACATTACACATGAACTAAAGTTTAAAATATGATATCGTAGTCGACAACCCCTTTAAAAAAACTGACAAAATCAATCGCAAGGACCAACCATCTGTAGACAAATCTGTTTTAACAGTACTTAATCATTTAATTGTCCAACAGCACTCTATATGTATTTTTTCACACCAAACACTTTCTTAAAAACAATCCCTATTTCTGGAAGAAAAAAAATATTGTGTAATTCTGAGTGTGCTCCATGCAGGTGAGTGGGATTGACAAACCACCTGTAGGACACACTCTGTAGGCTTGGAGAAAAAAAGCTTTCTTAGACTTGTCATAGCATTTATATACTGCTGCTCTCTAAGGATTTGAAGTGCTTCTTTTATACTCACTTGGATTGCTTTGTATAAACGCATCCAAAAAATGAATAATTGTAAATGTAACCTGCTGAAGCTCAAGAAGTATTTGAAGAACACAACTTCAAGTTTCATTTTAGGGTCCAGATTTCCTGTAAGTCCCACATGAGCACCTGCTAAAAGTCTGCACGGTTTGCACATGCATTCATTTAAGACAGGACATCCTTTAAATAATGTGTAGGGGCAAAGCGTGAAAACGCAAACAAGTCAATGTGCTGACAGCACTAAAAAACAAATGCACTGCATATTTCAAGCTTTCAAAGTGACCATTCAGACTGGATTTGTCTGGACGACATTTCACAATGACATCACAGATACATCATTAAAGTATTACCATCCCGCCCAAATGTTTGTGGTAATATCCATGGAGATGAGACAAGAAACACATTTTCAATATCTACAAGCTCTTTAAACTGAGCTCCAAGCTTATATTGAAGACAAGGTCAAAGCAGGTTTGATAATGTGTCACATGACACTGCCAAAATGTGATTCATTGTATAAAGCTGTTAAAGATAAAGTCATCCAGCGCTGACGATGTGTTGAATTTATCTGTGCTAAGACTGTTAAATCAGGCCGTTTGGCAGAAGAGAAGCTACGTGATTGTGAGGAACGACGCCTGGATGGAGGACCCGTCTGGCTCACACGAGCTCTTTCATGACAAAGCAGATCTCAAGATAATCAAGTAAATGTGTCCCGCTGCACAAACTCTCCTTGTCGTGCTCTTTCTTTCCTGGCTGATTTATCTGACTGCGTTTTAGTCTGGTGTACTGACATGAACATAGCATGGGATACACTTCCGTATTAACAGAGCACAAGAGGGAATAAAACTATTTAAATATGAGTGGTGTGTGGAACAAATTTGAGACTTCCCATTTTGGCATACAATTGAGAGAAAACGTCATTTAAAAGTGTTAGTAAAATAGACACAATGCTCTGCTTGATGAGATCCAAGACCTGTGAAGAGATGATGCCAACCATCGAGGACTTTGAGGACAACACATACAAACGGATGAAGAGATAAACCCAACCATCGAGGACTTTGAGGACAACACATACAAACGGATGAAGAGATAAACCCAACCATCGAGGACTTTGAGGACAACACATACGAAGAGATGAAGATGTAATGCCAACCATCGAGGACTTTGAGGACAACACATACGAAGAGATGAAGATATGATGCCAACCCTCGAGGACTTTGAGGACAACACATACAAACGGATGAAGAGATAAACCCAACCATCGAGGACTTTGAGGACAACACATACGAAGAGATGAAGATGTAATGCCAACCATCGAGGACTTTGAGGACAACACATACGAAGAGATGAAGATGTAATGCCAACCATCGAGGACTTTGAGGACAACACATACGAAGAGATGAAGATATGATGCCAACCCTCGAGGACTTTGAGGACAACACATACAAACGGATGAAGAGATAAACCCAACCATCGAGGACTTTGAGGACAACACATACGAAGAGATGAAGATGTAATGCCAACCATCGAGGACTTTGAGGACAACACATACGAAGAGATGAAGATATGATGCCAACCCTCGAGGACTTTGAGGACAACACATACAAACGGATGAAGAGATAAACCCAACCATCGAGGACTTTGAGGACAACACATACGAAGAGATGAAGATGTAATGCCAACCCTCGAGGACTTTGAGGACAACACATACGAAGAGATGAAGATATGATGCCAACCCTCGAGGACTTTGAGGACAACACATACAAACTGATGAAGAGATAATCCCAACCATCGAGGACTTTGAGGACAACACATACGAAGAGATGAAGATGTAATGCCAACCATCGAGGACTTTGAGGACAACACATACGAAGAGATGAAGATATGATGCCAACCCTCGAGGACTTTGAGGACAACACATACAAACTGATGAAGAGATAATCCCAACCATCGAGGACTTTGAGGACAACACATACGAAGAGATGAAGATGTAATGCCAACCCTCGAGGACTTTGAGGACAACACATACGAAGAGATGAAGATATGATGCCAACCCTCGAGGACTTTGAGGACAACACATACAAACTGATGAAGAGATAATCCCAACCATTGAGGATTTTGAGGACAACACATACGAAGAGATGAAGATGTGATGCCAACCATTGAGGATTTTGAGGACAACACATACGAAGAGATGAAGATGTAATGCCAACCCTCGAGGACTTTGAGGACAACACATACGAAGAGATGAAGATGTGATGCCAACCATTGAGGATTTTGAGGACAACACATACACAAATACACCTCATTGAACACATGGACACCACCTATAGTATATGCTAAATTACAGCAGGGTTACTATGTTTATATTTTATATCTTTAACTGTTACTAGTTAATTAGATAAAGTTATTAGTAACTTATAAAGTTATGGTAACTAATAAACTTGACTTGAATTGAATTGGGGGCATCATGGTGGCGCAATGGGTCGCACGATCACCTTACAGTAAGAAGGTCGCTGGTTTGAGCCTTTGCATGTTCTCCCCGTGTTCACATGGGTTTCCTCCGGGTGCTATGTTTTCGCTCACAAGTCCAAAGACATGTGGTACTAGGGCTAGGTGATATGGCAAAAAAAAAATCTAGGTTTTTTATAAAGTTTGACCGATTCACGATTTCGTTTTTTTTTTATTGTGTAACTAGTCAACTTAAAACATTACAACAACATGACTGAAGTAACATTCACTTTATAAGTAACTTGAAAAACCATCTGGTTAAGGTACATTGTATTTTTAATGGCCATGTCATACATAAATTGGTCAACATAGTGTAAATAAATGTAAAACAAATTCATGAGTTAAATATTGTTGCAGAAGATTTGAATAAAAAATATTTGTGTAAATAGTTACGTTGTCGTTTAGTGCCAAAGTCTAGACTTTGGTTTTAAATAAACATATATAGAATGCCAAATTAAATAATCAATATTTTTTTCGCATGCTCAAGCAAGCGTTGACTGTAATATATATATATACAGATGAAGTCAGAATTATTAGCCCCCTTGAATTATTAGCCCCTGTTTATTTTTTCCCAATTTCTGTTTAATAGAGAATTTTTTTCAGCACATTTCTAAATATGATAGTTTTAATAACTCATTTCTAATAACTGATTAATTTTATCTTTGTCATGATGACAGTAAATAATGTTTTCCAAGATATTTTTCAAGACACTTCTATACAGCTTAAAGTGACATTTAAAGGCTTAACTAAGTACATTAGGTTAACCAGGTTAGGGTAATTAGGCAAGTTATTATAACAATGGTTTGTTTTGTAGATTATTGGGAAAAAATTTGCCTAATGACGCTTTTGACCTTAAAATGGTGTTAAAAAATTAAAAGCTGCTTTTATTATAGTCCAAATAAAACAAATAAGACTCTCTCCAGAGGAAAAAAAATTTCAGACATACTGAAAAAATGTCCTTGCTCTGTTGAACATCATTTGGGAAATAATTAAAAAAGAGAAAAACATTCAAAGGGGGACTAACAATACTGACTTTAACTGTATATTTAAAAAAAAAAAAGCTTATAGAAATAACCAGTGGGCTTTTCTTCTGAATACGCAATTTGTAAGAGGTCATTCGGTGCATGTAACAAGACCAATAAGTCATTAAATCAATCATAAAATAGTGACAGTCTCTAAAAAACATGAAATAGTCTGAGAAATCATCAAAAGGCAGCCTGTGCACCATGTGGTGCTGCACAAAAGTGAGTTTACTGCTCTTAAATATTTGATGTTTTCACCTTATCGTGGTGTGGTAACCACATGTTATTCAGTGAAATCCAGAACACATTTATTTTTAGATTTTTTTGAAAGATGAGCAGATTCTTATTTTTTTTTCAATGTAGGTGGCCTGATAACCTGCAGTATCAGTGGTAGTTAGGTGAGGTTGTGGTAACACTCAAAGTTTTTTCTCTCTTTTTTCTTGTAACAATCATTAAACAATATTCCAATAAATGTGTTTTTTCCTAGTATATATTTATTTCCATGTCAAAATATGGATATGGAGGTACTAATGTTTCACTCATGGCAGCATAGTGGCTCAGTGGTTACCACTGTTGCCTCACAGCCGGGACCAGTTGGCATTTCTGTGTGGAGTTTGCATGTTCTCCTCATGTTGTCGTGTGTTTCTTCCGAGTGTTTGGTTTCCCCCATAGTCAGAAGACATGCAATATAGGTAAACAGATTTAACTAAATTTGCCGTAGTGTATAAATGTGTGTGTGTAAAATCCGAGATTGTATTGGTGTTTCCCAGTACTGAGTTGAAGCGGTTTATTCCTCTGTGGCAACCTCTAATAAATACAAAACTAAGCCGAAGGAAAATGAATGTTTCACTCATGACATGTTTGAATTCAATAATCTAAGCCAAAATAGGTCTTATTAAGATAAAATATGAAAACGTCCACCATGTTCCCTAATAAAAGATTTGTTCAAAAGAGCTGATTCATTTAGAAACAAAGCAAGTGACTCTCTTTATGAATGGATTATTGATTCAAATGATTTGTTCAAAAAGATATTCAGAGATGAAACACAGCAATGTTGACGCACAAATGTTCTAGCGTTTGCATAAACCTCATTTTATTTATTGGAAAGTTTTTTATACAAAAATGCAAATATACTCATGGTAAGCCTATTTTTTTATTTTTTAAACGAGAACTAGCTCTCTATTTAAAAAACATCACAGACTCTTACAATAAGAAAGCTATTAAAACTTCTAAAATATGTGCTTTATTTAATATTCTGCAATAATTAATTTTATCTTTATGTGCCCTTAATTATTTATTTTTCTTCTTCTTTTCTCTCTCTTGTTCCCTTTAATTTCTTTTACATATATTATATTTGTTCTAAATTTGTTACAATCCACCTTTTTAAAAAAGTAATATTTCTATTGATTGTACTATACTTCTTTCAGTTTTGTATCTGTATTTGTTGTAATGTATTTTTATTATTATTGCAATAAAAAAAATAAAAAAACGTTCTAGCAAAACATCAACAACAAAACAGACAGTATTGTGTGTCAAACTTAATGTAATCGATATTAATAGCCGCTTTTACACATACAGGCAATTTTCCAGAGCGTTCTGTATGTGTAAACAGACCCTTTTTTTTTAAAAATACAGATAAACTCGTTCTGGCAATTTTCCAGAAAAAAAAAGTAACATTACAGGTAATTTGCTCGAATCCTGCACTGTGTGAACGCAGAAGGAAGATTTCCGGAAAGAGTGCGACCACGTCTAAAAAGCGCTGATGTGAGACGTCTACTTTAGCCAATCAGAACAATCTCAGTAATCAGAAATTATCGATAAAATACTTATGATAAACCAACACAATCTCATGGCAATTCGTAACTTTTTCATTTAGTGGCTAATTCGAATTAATTCGTACGATCTAATTCGTACTATTTAGTACGATTTGCTTATCACCCAATGACGGTTGGGGTTAGGGGTGGGGTCAGGTGCCACGCCTCCTTTTTAAAATCGTACCATTTCGTACGACTGAACTCGTACGAATTCGTACGAATTAGCCACTAAACTGGCAAAACGTAAAATACTTACATTTTCTTATGAGATCAGGCTGGATAAACCGCTGTTCGTTTACCTTCAAGCTCTGCTTGACGCGTGTGCACGTAAAGGAGCCGGTGAGCGTCTGAAAGTGTTTCTCCTTGTGTTTTTATTTAAGTTGTTCACAATACTTATTCATTCAAAGAATTTGTAAAGTAGTTAAGTGTGTAAACATTTACCTGCGGTAAGCGTTTGAATGTTTTAAAAAGCTGCTGTATGAATGCTTAAGCTTTAAATAAAAGTAAAACCATCAAGAATAGGCAGATCCCCTTCTATGTTTACAAATACAAACGCTGCCGTTTATATTTGCGTTTTATATTTGAACAATTACGGAACGCCCGTGCCTGTATGAACACCTTTTTTATAAATTTAGTTCCGAAAATTTTCCAGATATTTACCAGTATCATTGTGTGAAAGTGGCTAATGGCTTGCTTGTTGAACTATTGTACAAAATATACTTGGAAAAACAGCACTCTTACTTGCACTCAATATACAGGTGTGAAAAAACACAGGAATTATTTTAATAACTTAAGTTAGGCTGACTCTACCTAAAACCACACAGAGATTGCTTTTGGATGGTCAAGATAGGTTTTTGTTAATGTCAGCTCGCACGTTGTTAAAAAAACAATTATAACATTATTGTACGCAATAAATGCTACCCCAAAATGCAACCATACCTACAAATGTACCACTTAATGGAATTTGCGCACGAAAAGGAAAATTAAACTTTAAACTGTGGTTTCAGCGGTTTCATGTACCACCTTGTTAAGATATATTATGAGTGGTTAGTAAATAAAACACTTTATTTTTCACTAAAATCTCACATTCGAGAGGGGCATTTCTGTACAACCCCGGCCCTAGTATCCTGTTCCAGAATAATCCGCCTTCAGATGTGTCCTCTGGAGGAGCGTGAAAACTTACGCCCACAGAATGACATAATGTTCCCTTCTGGCTCCAGAAGCACCAGCGGGAGAGAAAAGACCCCGATCAGGATCTGTCAAACGCCCACCTTCAACAAACACTCACACACCACACACACCCAGACACTCCCCAGAAAACGGCCACACGGAGCACAGATGGGCCAGGCCTCTAACATCACACAACCAATGTTTTGAGACTAAAAATACACACAGGAGGCCAATACGGGTCACTTCCTGCATCTCAACCCAAATAAATGACCAGAGTATCGCTATCAGAATAAATGAGGAAACAGTAGAGTGGCTTTGAAATGATATTAGAACAATGTTTAATTTTCATTAAGTTACACACTTACTGTTGTTTTTTTGCAATTTTTTTGTTTAATATAATTTGGATTTCTTAATTTTTTAAAATAATTTTACTGGTAACACTTTATTTTGATGGTCCATTTGAGTATTAGTAGATATCTGCTTAAAATCTGTTGATACTGCTCCTTTAACAGACATTTAACTGACTATGGTTGGGCGATGTTGACCAATTTGGCATCGTACAATGTCTAACATGAAACATCGCGATGGACGATGGCATCGTCGTCATAGGCGACGGTAAATTAATTATGAAACATTAATAGATTCATAACGAATTGATTATTTGTAGCCTACCGTTTTAACTACTTGACCTGCATGGTCTTTGTTTTACCCATATGATGAATGAATAAAGAGAAGTTATACACATAATTACCACCTGTCAATCACTTTTTTCAGCAGGACTCGTGAATAGGCGTGAATAGGCAGAGTGATCTGTGTCGTTATAATGACGTCGACAAACTTGGTTGGTAAAAAAGGTGCACAACCAACAGGAACCAGCCAACAGCATCTGAGGTGTTTGCTAAACTTACTAAGTACAAGTGTGAAAGTGAAAGATTGAAGCAGTGTACTGACTGCCTGGACCCGCTGTCTTGAGCGCATGACAGTGTGTCTTTGTGTGTGCCTATGTGTGCATGTGCATGTGTGGTCAAGTGATGTGCGTTTTCAGCGGTAGTGTGGATGGAGGGCTGCTCAAAAAATGCTAAAAGCCAGAGTGGATGTGGATAATTTTTGTTCTAAAATGCCATTTAAAAACTAAGCCATATTAGTGTAAACAGGGCCTGAGTGTGTATTTTTCGTGATTTGCGGATTTGCAATGGGGGCGGGGCAGAGGATCGCCATGCCAGCTCAGCATTTTTCCTTATCGCTAACGCAACAGTAACCCCGTAAGTTAGTGATTGCGTTGCTTTGGCTTTTTCTAGGTTAATTATTGAGATCTCGCGATTGCAACAGAGAAATACTGGGAAATATCTGTAGACTGAGATGCCATTTCATGGCCTTATAATCTTAAGTGTGACCAAAATCACCTGTTTTGTCATCACTTTAAACATTACGCTTGAGGTTTATTTAAATACTAGCTCTAAAATGACGTTTGTGGAGTAGCAATGGTTTCTGCTGTTCTGACGTCGGCTGCAAGTGTGAATGAGTGGTAGAAGAAAGTAGTTCCTCTAACAAAAGGATTTTAGACTGTCCGTGTTTGATTTTGTTTTTTATATACATGATCATGACGTCAAAGTGTTGTATATACGCAATATCACACTTATAGCAGACTGATAGATGATATGGCTTTATATCCTCACCGGTGGTCCCGGTGGATATACTAAGGTATGGGTTGGAAACAATGCACGCCTCCCATCAGTGTCGATACACAGCCATATCGCACTGCCACTTTTGTGTTTTTGCTATATATATATATATATATATATATATATATATATATATATGTATAGTGTGTGTGTGTGTGTATATATATATATATATATATATATATATATATATATATATATATATATATATATATATATATATATATATATATATATATATATATATATATATATGTCGGTATTTCTTATTTTTTGATTAATTATGTAATAATCATTAGTTTTGGTCATGTTTATTTAATGTATGTTTTTTTTACCTTCTAGCCTAATATATGTTCATTTGTAGTTTATTTATTTATTTAATTTATAAACGTAATAAATAATGAAAATAATTAAGTAGAATAATAGTGAAAAAATAATTATATTACTTAACAATTATTTGTAAATTATTTCTTCTTTTGTAATATTTAATTATTTAAATGTTCAATATATAAATTCAACTAAATCATAAAATATATTTTAAAATAATCAAATAATTTTATTATTATTTTTACAGTGTTATTATTTATCTATATATTTTAAAATTTATATAAATTTTATATAGTTTTTTATGTATAGCACTTATTTAACACAACAAATAGGTATTTTAGCAACTACTGCAAATTTGGTCAAATCACCAGAGCTGTGCTCCTTCCAGAAGCAAAGAGGTTAGTCTGTCTGTATCTGCAGCTTGAGCATAAGTGAAACATCCCCAATGGCTAAAATCACAGTCTGTCACATGTGTGAATGCAGCTCTGGAAACAGTTAGTCTGTTCTGCTGTCCCGCTGGAGGGGAGTTTGATTCTCCTCAGTGGACATTATCCAGATCACTTCCTGAAGCTGAGCTAAACGCCAGCGTTTCCCAAGACTGCAGATTTCCATGCAGCTGAAATTAAAACAACCCTCCATCTTCCACATCCACTGACTGATGTCTCTCAGCTGTTTTGAGCAAAGCTTGTTCAGTTATTCCGGATGGTACTTGATTTAAGCAAGTTTGGGGATGAAGCCTCTGTTGAAGGCAAAGGTCAAGCTAAACATTATGATAAGTTGCAGTGTTTTATGTACTGGTAGAAAGTGGACTGTAGTTTAAAGGTGCTGTATGAACAAAACAAGCTTAGTGGGAAAATGTGTCCAGAGATACATTTTTGAGAACTGGAAAAATGGGTTTGCAGGAACATATGGCTGCATGTGGATGTGTAAAATGAAACATGTGATGTAGTACCACTGATTGTTTATCTCCATATGGACAGCTTTTCTGGAGTGACTGGTTTTTCTCTGTAGCTTACCGTGAATGTTTTTAGACTTGGGAGACAAAGCAGAATGGGGTTTGAGTCTGGTGAAGGACGATTCCAGAAACCAGGTAAAATAAAACCCAAAATAAGCAACGTGAGATCATGGTAGACTTACGTGGTCATGATGGCTTTTTTTCTTCTAGTTTGCTTTTAGAAACACTATCGGTTGGGTTTAGGGAAGAGGGTAGGTCGATATCAGGCTGTTACATTATGCATGACAAGGAGACCAGCTTCTCTCACTGGGACAGTATGCGGTGCAAGGAGATAAGGTGAGAACCCAAGTGCAGGAAATTAAGGATTCATTATGAAAAAGGCTAAGCAAAACTCAAACCTTCCCAATGGGGGGGAAATGGCATTAAATACTTGACTAGATTTAACTCGACTAGGTTTATAGCATGGCACACAGGGATGATGACGTCCAACGACCATTGTAGACAAGACATCCAAGGACATTAAACAACAGGCAAATTAAATCAGACAATCAACAACGGACCAGCACTGGACAAAGTAGAATACATATTACATTCTCACAATAGGAGAATAAATATGGAAGACAAACCAATGAAAAGACAGGCAGAGAGGTGAAAATAAATACAGTATAACAAGGCGATTACAACAAGACTCTAGATAAAAGAGAACATGGTACAAACACCACAACACAAGCCATGTGCTCACATAAAAACAGGACTAGAACACACAGCCAATGAGAAAACTTGTGAACCTCGTGTTCACAAAACACAACATCAATCTCGCGTTCACAATTTAAACACAGAGCCATGTGCATAGACAAAACAAATATAAGCAGAACGCAAGACATGAGCACACGATAAATGAAAACACCTTACTGTGCGCTCACACATGCAACGTGAATGTTTCATCTCAGCACCATCTGAAACCAACTAGACTGAGACGTCTTGCGCACACAACAATGACACAAATGCACAGCTCACTCGAGATCACGCATTCACAACAACGATAAGAGACACAGACCAAGACAGAATGAGTGCCCGGCCCTAGAAAACTTGAGCTGAGCACGACATATAAGACAAGACCGGAGTAGTGGACTCTGGATTCTGCCACCAAAACAAGAATTAACAAGACCGAAGTGGCAGAATCCTGACACTCACAGTCCCACAAGATGGACATTGAGAATCACAGAAACGTACCCACTAACATATTTAGTTAGTCAGAATGTATGGCACCCTCTAGGGGATTTGTGAAAACAAAAACTGCAAAAAGATGTAGTCAAGGTTGCATATTTGTCGGTTCTTAAAAATGTAGCCCTGGGCACATTTTCCAATGAGCATGGATTGCGCATGTAAGTTATTTACTTTTGTAAAGTACAAAAATATCATGATATGTTTGCAGAAATTTAAGAAATGTGCAAAGTGGACATACTTGTATATCTGATAAACAATGCTAAAGTTAGTTACCCTCCTTTGAAATTGTATGTTCTGAATGTCTGTCTTTGTTTTGCTCTTTGAAATAATTAAAATTTGACAGTAAGGCTAATAATTTTGTCTTCAACTGTTTAATCAGGAATATAGCTATAAATAAGTGGATATTTGGGACTCAATTAGCTTTAAAAATACTTCTTTAAAAGTACAGTGCTATACTGTAATTAATTACACCCTATTTTGACAATTACTATTTTTATCCATTTCTCAGTGAATATCGGCAATGTATTTTGGTGCATTTAAACAAAAGAGATTTTTTAAACAGATGTATTTATTAAAATAATATTTTTGTCACCAAATATATTTAGAAAATGAAAGATTAAATTCAAGTAAAATATTGCAAAAATAATTTGCCTAATAAATAACCTACAAAATTTCAACTAATTAAAAAAAAATTGGCTTCTCTTGATTTTTCCTCTTTTTAAAATTTGCATTCAGTATTTTTCTGTATGAAATAAAATTGGGTGTACTAGTTTTTGGAAAGTTATCGTAAGTTATTTTGTTAGATACGCTCCAGATTTGACTTCAGTATTGACTAATCTACACGAATATAATATTGCATAGGTTCCTATTAAAAACATTAATTTAAAGAGATTTGTGAGGTGTGTACTTATGTATGCTAAGCACTGTATGTACTGTAGCTAAAATCTACAAAAAGAAATTTATTAAAAAAAAAAAAGAACTGAAAGTGTCTTTTAGATTCTTTACATGGGGTATATGCCGAAGCATGCTAATAGGACTTTTAATTTGCCATTAACCTGGGTTAAGTGGTTCCGGCGAATTGAATGCCAATGCAAAATCCAGTGCGTTTAAGGTCTGTTTTCTTTAAAAATCAGCTATCTCCACTAGCTGAGTGATATCCGATTTAAAGTGGGTCTATACAAGAAGCACTGCATTAAATTACATTTCCCCCGCCATATTGTTATTATATGAGCATTTATTTTACCCCAGTATATTTAATGGAGCTTCTGTGTTAGCCTGCCGATTCTGACGGGCGCGTGCTAGTAAACTTCTTTTTGTCTCGTTTTATTTTAATGACATTATAACATCGATGCTGTATAAGGAACCGTATAAAATGAGAAAAAGTTCACAATAACAGGTCACCGGAAGTGTATCAGCATGGGAACAGCACTAGCTCGGCATATACCCTATTAGACTGAAAAAAAAAAAAAAAAATTAACTTGTGCATGAACAAACAGTGTTTTGCCATTAAAGTATGGCCGTAAAATACCAGAACAGTACATGACCAAACACTACTTCAGATTTTATTCTACAGGTAGCAGAAATCTATATGGCAAGGGAAAGTTTGTGTCTGGTGTTTCTCTGAAACTTGATAAAATAAGAGCTCTGGTTGTTGTGCAGCACATCAGCTTTAGAAATTGGCTTAAAAATGTGCTTTTCTGTCTCTGGAAGCAAGATGTTATTTGCTCTTGTGCTAAAGTGTAGATAATGCAATCATTTTAGAAGCTTTCTTGCCCTTTCCTCACAAATACCCTTTAAAGTTCATTCACATGACAGATAAAAACAGGCTCATGAAGACGAACATTGTTCACTTTCTCTTGCAGCTGTCCTGCTCTCAAATACAGCCCTCTACATTTTGTTTTAGCAGTATTTTATTTACAATTACAAATATATGAAAACATTGTCACAATATTTAAAGGAGGGGTGTATGTGGCAATAAGTATAACCTGGGAAAAAAGTAGCTGGCTTCAATCTTTTTATATAGTTCAATAAACAGTGCGTTAATATTGAGTTACCTACATTTTAAACAGTTTGATTTATTTAGTTTGATTTTGATCTGCAACATAGTCACTTGTTTCATTCCAGAATGAATCTGTTGATTTGATTAAATCAGCTAAATGAATGATTTAATGACTCATTTTTAACTATAGTCACTTGATAAGTTCCAAAATAAATAGAGACTTGTTTCACTTTAATCAGTAGTTTTAAACAAATTAGTTGAAGGGATGGTTCAACAAAACATTAACAAATACAGTCAAATGTCTTATTGCTAAATGAATCAGTAGTTTTACACAAACTGGTTGAGTGACTAATTCAATGACTCGTTCATTAAAACAGTGACATCCTTGCTAAATGAATCAGTGGTTTTGAACTAATCAGTGAAATGAATGATTATTAGTGTGTACTCAAACTAGGCACAGTTGCCTTGAACCGAAGTGCGCTTGTTCCCCTCCCCTCTTGCCCAATGACCTGCACTCACACTGCATTTTACCTTCAGAGCCGATGATGTGACTGTTCCGTTTAACAGAAAGAGAAGCGCTCTCGCTCGGCACAGTAAACATTGCTTTAGTTATAAAGTTTTGTATTATTTTTCATCATTGCAGTGGCATTCAGTCAAATATTTTGCCGAACAGTAAACTAGTAAACACGCTCAGGCATGGTTCAGATAGCCTAGTGTGAGTAGTTGAGTAGCACGCTTATGCTGTGTTCACACCAGATGCGGTAGGCACAGATAAATCGTGCTATTCATGTGTAAATACACGTGGAAACATTTACAGTTTACCTGCTTCATTCGCACATCAAATTCACTTCACAACAGACGCGGATTTGCGTCATGGCCAGAGTTTCTGTCCACCTGGTGACTCTAGCTTCAATGCTAAATGACTAACATGGATTTTATTGAGAGAATAGCTGTGTTTATGTGCTTAAGGTAGACTGAAAAACAGCGTTGATTCGTTTGGAGCCATGCCTGAGTCCACTAGATTCATTCTGAGGTGCACCCAGCTCTGTGAGGCTTTCATCGGTGCTTCTCATTGAGTCGAGCCCAGTTAGATGAACTGTTGTCCGGTGTCGACAGGAGGATTTCCCCCTGGGACACCAACAACAGGCACTACGTCATAATCACTCCCCTACAAGAGTAAGCTACTGATTGGTTAATGAGGCACGAATTTCCGCTGAAGAGATTTTTTCAACTCGAGCGATTTGCGCTTAAAGCACGTCAATCGAGCAAAATGCTCAACTCGAGCCGATTCATTTGCGCGTATCGCACCACAGTATGTCTATTCGCGTCTTTGCATTGACTTAACATGTAAATCACTCGCGCTTGACACTTCTTCTTCTACATCTGGTGTGAACGCAGCATTAGACTGATTCAGAAAGATAGTAGGTTGCATTATAATTAAATGAATCAGCAGTTTTGAACAAATCAGTTGAATGCACGGTTCAATTTTACTCATTTATGAAGATGTTTCCCTTTTTATTCCTGTAGAAATTCACCTTTTCTACAAATTAATGAATGTTGAATGAATGATTCACTGAAAAAATAACTTGTCAATACAGTAATGTATAGTTCCAGAATGATTTGATTAAACCAGCACTCATTCGTAAGTACAGTTGTTTGTTTACAACATTAATCAGTGGATTAGAAGAAATTGATCATCAGTGTATCTGTGATATCATAAGTATCATTGCTAAATAAATGATATGACATTTGAACAAACTGATTGACTGAATAAATAGTTTAGTTTCTTCTCCATGTGTTCGTGTGGGTTTCCTCCGGGTGCTCCGGTATCCCCCACAGTCCAAAGACATGCGGTACAGGTGAATTGGTTAGGCTGAATTGTCCGTAGTGTATGAGTGTGTGTGTGTATGTTTCCCAGAGATGGGTTGCGGCTGGAAGGGCATCCGCTGTGTAAAAACGTGCTGGATAAGTTGCAGGTTCATTTCGCTGTGGCAACCCCGGATTAATAAATGGACTAAGCCGACAAGAAAATGAATGAATGAGTTTAGTTTCTCATTGATAATACAGGGACTTGTTTCACTTGAATCAGTAGTTTTAAGCAAATTTGTTGAATGAATGAATCTGTGACTAATTTAAAAACAGTCAATGTGGCATTATTAACTAAATCTAGTTTTAAACAAATCGGATAAATGGATTATTTAAAGATTCACTTATAAGAAATTTGTATGGCTATTAAATGAATCAGCGGCTTTTAACCAAAGTGATTCAATGACTCATTTCTAAACACAGTCATCTTTTCCTTCCTGAATTTACCTTGTGTACAAATCAGTTGAATAAATAATTCTGTGACTCATTCAAGGTGACTTGTTGCCACCTACGTATGTAAAAACATTATGTCCGCCAGATCATGACGCTCTGGTGACAGAATCAGATAAAAGATCAAAACATAGTACTACACCAAATGTATACATGTGTATAAAAATGATCAAATGCAAGACATACTGACAACAAAGCACCCAAAATGTTATTTGGCATTGACAATGTCCCAGTCAGCTCATAAGCAGCGGCACACATATGAAATGCACCTGTAAGATATCTGCTCACTCATTCATTTTCCATTGTGTGGTTTATGGCGTTTTGAGAGAGGTCAGCAAGTCGTGCCCCTGGGGTCGTGTTTTTTAGCTGCTTCTTGTTATGTTGAACATTTTATGGGAGAACGGGGGTTTTCCTGTAATGTTTCATTGCTCGTTTTCCGGAATACAGTTTTGGAAAGAACAAGCGTGTCTGAAACGGCTTTCCTTTTCGACTGACATCACAAATCCCTCTTACTTTTCACCCCCCTGCCCTCTTACCGCCTGGCTCCTTCCTGGTATGTAACACCCAAACATTTGTGTCTGATGTGATCTGTGCTACTGTAGTTGACCTTTACTTTAAAAAAACTAGAAGATTTTTATCAAAAATGAGAGAAATACAGTAGTGTATCTTAATCAGGAGGCTGATTCAGAATAAACATGACGGTTTTTCGAACCGTATTTGGTTGCATGCTTAAGAAATTCAACTGTTTGCTGTTTTAATGATGCATTTAGATTTCATCACATAAATAAAACGTTCATGACGTTCATGCACATAAAACTTAAAAGTCTTTCCTAGTTGCAAAGCTACATGTACTCAAATGACAGTTCATTTACGCAGAAACACAGTATTTTAAAAGACTGTTTAGAATCTAAAACTCTTCTATATACCAGCATAATGACTGTAATCTATGTAGATTACTGATGTATTATGTTGCAATGTCTCAAGTCTGCTCTGTAAAATCTCATTCCCTGTCATCAGAGGCCCTGATCATGTTATTTTTATTAAATCTGACAGTGTGTATTGAATGCATCTGTGCATGTTTTTGAAGTATAGTATATACTGTTGTATAGTAACTCATATACTGCATAGTTTATGTGATCCTTTTTAAAAGATGAGTCAGAATATTGCTGAATTATAATAAAAATAACTGCTCTTTGTAAAATATTTAAGATTTGTGATTTATGTTTTAGATTTTGTGGTTTATAGTTTTTTAATAAACATATTATAGATTTTAAAGACATCTACAGTTTAAGTCATAATTATTAGCCCCCCTTTGATTATTTTTTTCTTTTTAAATATTTTCCAAATTATGTTTAACAGAGCAAGGAAATTTTCACAGTATGTCTGATAATATTTTTTCTTCTGGAGAAACTTCATTTATTTGGGCTACAGTAAAAGCAGTTTTTAATAATAAAAAAATATCTTAAGGTCATTATCATTAGCCCCTTTAAGCTATTTTTTCAACAGTCTACAGAACAAACCATCATTATATAATAACTTGCCTAATTACTCTAACCTGCCTAGTTAAACTAATTAACCTAGTTAAGCCTTTAAATGTCCCTTTAAGCTAAACTATCTAGTCAAATATTATTTATCTCATCATGACAAAGATAAAATAAATCATTTATTAGAAATGAGTTATTAAAACTATTATCTGTAGAAATGTGTTTGAGGGAAAAATAAACAGGGGGGCTAATAATTCTGACTTTAACTGTATATATTTAATACATTGTCAAAAACAATTTTTTCACTAGTACAAAGTAGAACAGATAATGACTTTTGTTTCCAAAAATACGTGTAAAATTCTCAGCAGCTCTGTGGAATAAAGTGAACAATGATAGTCTTCCGGTCTCATAGTGTTACTTCCTGCGCAGGCCTTTTGAAGACGACTATGAAACCATCTTAAAACAAACATCTAAAGTCAGCTGCACCATTCATGCTGAAAGTTTATGTGCACTGTTTTGATCATTAAGTTAGGATGTCGTGTTCTTCTTAACTATTATGACCTTTCCACTCTGCCTTCTGCAGTTTTTGTTTTTATTTTTTCTACTCTCAAAAAAATAGCACATTGATTGAACATGGTTCAATCTTGGACAGTTTTTACAACACTGGAAGAAGTTAAACCAGCTTAAATCATTTGTGTTCATTCATTAAAAGATGGTGTTCATTAAACATGATTTAGAAAATGAATGTTTTTTGTTGAACAACAAGTATAAATCATGTTAAATGAACAGAGCTGGTTTACCACTGTCCACGATTAAATCATGTTCAACTAAAGTATTATTTACTTTTCTGGACACTCAATCCACCACCAATGTGCAGCATCCACATGGATGATGCAACAGCAGTCATATTGCGCCAGACAGCAAACCACACACCAGCTAATGAGAGGGGAGACAGATTGAGGAAGCCCGTTATGTCATAGGGATGGTTAGGTGGCCATGATGGACAGAGGCCAGTGGGCAAATTTGGCCAGAATGCAGAGGTTAAACCTAGAGCTGGACAATAATTCGGTATCAATATATATATCGAAGGATATGAAACATGATATCGTGATTTTTGTTTTTGCAATATCGCCCTATCAGAAACTATAATTGATTGCATCCTTAATGTATTCATTTTTTGTCACTTTTTGTCACAAGCCAACTAAAGTTTGTAGATGTTTTTGAACGTCTCGAATCTAAGTATGTGCATATGTGATGGAAACTTCAGTCATTGGCATATCTGCTGGATCAGAGGAATGAAGTGCCAGCAAGAGATGTGCCAGCCTCCGGTTCACTCAACCCAAACTACCAACAGTACATTTCCAGCACTTGACAGCATTCTGGCAGAAAGCATACGACAGGAGCACTTTTCCCAGCTAGCAAGAATGTTTAAAATACCCTGGAACCTCAAATACTTCCTGTGATAATGTCATAATAGCCAAAAAAAAAAAAAAAGATTGAGGCTTATCTCAACAGTTTATGAGAAACGTTCCAGATCACACGGTAGTCATGTATCATATTCAACGTGAATGTTTTCACAGTAGCTTGTCGAAGAGATGTTTAAGTTGGAGGCAGACCAAGGCAGCAATTACAATCATTTAATCCAAACTACCATTCTGTGCCAATTCTCAGAAAATAAAGTGCTTTGCCAAATTATGTCGATGCCACTTTGACATTTTCCATGAACAACCTGCCTTTGAACCCCTCACTGGGTATCATCATCTCTAAACTTGCACGTTCTGAATCTGTGCTCATACAGTACCCGATAAACTTTTCAACAAGAGACTTTTACTCGAATTATGAGTCAGCGAGTGTTTCCTTTGAGACAACTGGGGGATGTCTGCATGTAACAGAATGCCATTTTGAACTTTCCAAGTATGGAAGAAGACGGTTCGAAGCAAGGTCTTCTGGGAGATTTAAAGCCGTTGCCAGTAAGTGCTTTAGATTTATGATGGAGATGTTCTTCATGCCAGCGAGAGGGGAGTGGCAGATGGTTAACTTCAGCCTGTCTCGCTCTGCGCTTGACCATTCATCTCCTAATGACTCTATTTTTGGTTGCAGGTTATTAAATTAGACAAAAAGGGCTGAAATGAAACTACAGTCAGCCATATTAGATGAGCAGGATAAAAACAAATCACTTGATGAAGCCAAACAAGCTGGAGTCTGGACTAAAGATGCCTTAAGGTATGTTTATTTGATAACAGTGTACTGAAGGTGCTGTATTGGTGTCATTGTGTAAAAAAAAAAAAGTTTTGTAATCCAGCATATTTACTTGTCAAGTACTCGTACATGCATGAACACATGCGTAGGTGGCCAGAAGGTGGCGATGTTTATGTCACAAATAGATGAGCAGAATAAAAACAAAGCACTTGATGAAGGCAAGCCGGGGGGGAGGATGTGTTGGTAAGCGACCATTAACCGTTTTCTCAGAGGATGACAAGCTGACAAAACATTGCTGTCACTCTGATACAAGTTGTTTTTATGGAGAAAATTACAAAGCACTGCAGTGTTTGGGTGTGCTGTGTTTGTCTTAAATAATTAGTCTACTGAAATGTGTATATGCCATACAAGATGAAGCTGATCGGTCAGTTCCTGTCACATGACAAAATGAAAGATTTTTCAAAATTAGAGTTATTTTAGACTGAAATTTCAGTTGAAAACCACTGCCTTAGGGTATATTGTACAAAACCCCGGAAGGGACGTAGTGGAGGAGAAAAAAATTTGGCTGGGTGAAAAAAAAAATGGGTGAAAGAAAAAAAATGGGTGGGAGGAAAATATATATTTTTATATATATTGTAAAGAAAGTGGGATACAATGGTAAAATACGGGAGAATTTTGGCAAAAACGGGAGGGTTTACATGAGTGAAGTGAACAGGAAGTGTTTGTGGAGAAACAATTTTGCGAGAGAACTCAAAACATCTTTGCGAGAGAACGCAAAACTTTGCGAGAGAACGCAAAAACTTAGAAATATATATTTTCCTCCCACCCATTTTTTTTCTTTTACCCATTTTTTTTTTTTTCACCCAGCCAATTTTTTTCTCCTCCACTACGTCCCTTCCGGGGTTTCGTAATATTGATATGATAACAATGTACTGTATTATATATGGCAGACCAGTAGGTGGCGATGTCATTGTGTAAAGAAAAAAGTCCTGTAATCCAGCATAGATTTGCTCTTTGAGTACTAGTTCATGCATGAACACATAATACAAATGCACATCACCATTCCAACTAAATTGCATTTTTTTATGCACTCAAAAAATTAATTGTTCAAACTACTTATTTATATTGAGCTAAAACTACACAATTCTCTTTATTTATTTATTTTTATTTATTATATATTCTTTTTTTTTTGGGGGGGGGGGGGGAAGAATTAACTATATTCTTTCATGTTGTCAAAAAATCGGTTTTATGGAATCCAGTGTACAGTGTAGTTTGGATGGAAATAATAGTTAATAAATAAAGTTAATAAACAATCACATAAAAAGCTTTATCAGGTGTCCAAAATGCTGCTGTAAGAAATTGTAGAACTGAATTTGTATGTTTTCCAACAAATGATGACGAAAACATTGTTGGTTATTAGAAGTGTCAAAATTAATTGTTTCTTCGGTGCACCGCGATGCAGACACGGACAATTCGGTATTGGTTCAGTAATAGTCATGACCGGTTATGTACTGACGTCATTTATCTTATATGTGCTATTTTGCCGTAGCTTACTATGGCGAGCGTGATTATTTACAACGCTCCAACTACTTAAAAACGAAGTAACTGTGCACAATTTCACTGCGTATGTGTTTGCTGGATCAGTCTTTCACTGACACTTACAGCAGAAGCACCTATTTCACTACGATTGAGAGAATGAAAGTAAACTCCATTTCCCTCTCTCTCTCTCTTTCTTGCAGTGCGGGAACAAATGTCCAAATAAAGATTGGGAACGGTTGGTAACTATAATTTAAACAGGAGCAGGTGGTCTAAAAATATTGCACGCGTGTGTGTGTGTGTGTTTATGTGTGTGAAAGCATGATGCTGTGAGACGCTTCTTTGGTGCTCTCTATGTGTGTGTGTGTGTGTGTGTGTGTGTGTGTGTGTGTGTGTAAATGACAGAGAATTTAAAATTTTGTATGGTAAGCATCGCCAATGTACCGTGATATCAAATTGAACCAAATCGAAGGCATGATAATCGTAACGTAACCAAACCAAACCGTGAGACCAGTGTAGGTTCACACCTCTAATGGTTATATTCAGGGGTGTGGTTAGAGGCGGACTTTCCTTTGAAAAGAGCAACGTTTTTGTGTGGAAATGGCATTTTACGAATTGGTACAAGACAACCACTTGTTTCATTAATATTTAAAATAATTACATATTCATATATGATGGGGCTCACTGCTTACATCAATGCATAACATTGTTCTGTTGAATTATTTGCTTACTTGTCTGTTTATTCATTGTCAGCTTCATTAAATGTTCAGCTTTTTTTAAATGCTTGAAAAAAGCAAGATGGAGACTTGATTGACCACCAGTGTGTTTATTGTTCATCTGCTTTTCTGTGTTATTGCAATGGCTGTAGTTGTTTTTTTAGATTCATAATAATTTTAAAATTAGGCCCTAAATGTTATCATCACTGTACTCCCCTTCATGTCATTCCTAACCTTTTTCTCACGGTCTCTTTCAAACATAAAAGATAAAGAAGGTACACTGGGAATGAATTGAGTCTAAAATGTGTAGATTTTTTCAAAATATCCTTTCCTTGTTTTACACTAAAGATAAAAACGAGTGTAAAGAATAAAAATTTGCTTTGTAAATTATGCCTTTGAATGTTAAATAGGAACAGGGCACACAAACTCTTCTAATGTTAAGTTAAACATCCAATAAACTCATTATCGCTGATACAGTGCAGGCGTTTAGTACATAAAGCACATACAGAAGGAATGCATTTCTTTCAAAGCCTGGACATAAACCATTTATCTATGGAAAACATTCACAGGATTACCTTTAGCATATATGTTTGTCTAATATATTAAACATTTTGTAAAATATGAAATATTACTACACTTCTATTACTAATATATATTATAGCATGTAAATCTTAGATTATACAATGTAGCATACAGTTGAAGTCAGAATTATTACCCCCCTTTGAATTTTTCTTTTCTTTTTTTAAATATTTCCCAAATGATGTTTAACAGAGCAAGGAAATTTTCACAGCATGTCTGATAACATTTTTTCTTCTGGAGAAAGTCTTATTTGTTTTATTTTGACTAGAATAAAAGTAGTTTTAAATTTTTTAAACACACTATTTTAAGGACAAAATTATTAGCCCCTTTAGGGTAGTCTACAGCAGTGGTTCTCATAGTGGGGGTCGGGACCCCCTGGGGGATCACGGGACAATGAGAGGGGGTCGCTAGGTGATTTAAAAAAATCTAATAAATTTTAATAAACTTTTACTGTTTCCATTGCTAATCCATATCCTACAAAAGATAAAAATAGTTACATAAAAAATACAACATCCAAACAAAAAGCCATCATCCTTTCATTTTTTTGTTGGTGTTTTTTAACATTGTATTGCAACCCCTAGGGTTTTTTACTTTAGATTAACGACCAGATTGCACCAGATCGATTTTACGGCACTAGCTAAACTTTTTGACACCTTTACAGCACTCAAAAATAAATACAGACCACGACTGAACATGGAAGATGATCTTTCAGTGTCAGTTTCCAAAATGAAACCAAGAAAAGACTTGTGATGTAGCTTAAATATTGTACCCACCAATCTCATAAGGTGAGGTTAATATTAAATAAAAATAAGAACTTTTTTGTGTTGTCAATATGCTTGTGTTTATATAGGCCTATTGGTTTGTGTTAGTGTTGTGTGCAGTGTTTGTATGATTATAACCACTTCCGAAAATAGTGGTGGTCCCGAGTCATTGGCATTGTTTATTTGGGTGTCCAGTGTTGAAAAGTTTGAGAACCCCTAGTCTAATGAACAAACTATCAATATACAATAACTTGACTAATTACCCTAACCTGCCTAGTTAACCTAATTAACCAAGTTTAGCCTTTAAATGTCACTTTAAGATGTATAGAAGTGTCTTGAATAATATCTAGTCAAATATTATTTACTGTCTTTATGGCAAAGATCAAATAAATCAGTTATTAGAAATTAGTTAGTAAAACTATAATGTTTAAGAATGTGCTAAAAAATCTCTCTGTTTAACAGAAAAAAATAAACAGTAGGGCTAATAATTCAGGGGGCTAATTATTCTGACTTTAACTGTATATATTGAAAACAGAGTCTTCACAATTATTCAAACCAAAAATAGGTCTATGGCATCGGTGCAAGACCTCCCTTTTGGAACACTTTTAGAGTTGGCGAGTTCTGTTTATTACCATAATAATATGTAGAAATAAAATAAAAATCAAACAAAAAACTTTTTACATACATAAAATTTTACATACTTGTCCAAAAAGTAAACAAGCTAATTAAAAGAAGAATCAAAATTCCACCTTTGCAATGACTCAACATCTACAGACATTCTGAGAAGATCTTCCAAAGATAATGGCACAACAATCCACATCTATAGATCAGATAAATTTATACCATGTCACACAGCCTTCAAACATGTATGTGCATCCAACGTTCAAAGCATCCACATGTATGCTAACTGAAAACAGATTTTTTTTTTTTGGTCTCAAACCAAAAACACCTGCCTGCTCGACTCCATTAGGAATTCACACGGATTAAATGTCACCACTGCAATAAGTACATCTGCGTCTTTCAGGCTGAGTTAGGGTCAAACATAACAATAAATGGTTTAATGGTTACATATTTGGACCAAAAGTTGCAGATTTGAGTCCTGGTACAAGCAGGGATTGTATAGGCTCCCTGAATGCCACAATAGTGCTGCTCGCTGCACTGGGTGTGTGTTCATCATGTATGTGTGTTTAAAGCAGAGCTCAAATTTTGAGTATGTGATGCTGCACTTGACCACATCTCATGACTTTGCTTTCCTTAGTTGACAGACCCCAACATGCTGAGTTAAAAGCACTAAAAGGGATTCATTTTGGTTAGTCTGTATTAGGGTTGCATGGTTTACCCAGCCTGATCTCACGAGAAAACGTAAGTATTTTACGTTTTGCCAGTTTAGTGGCTAATTCGTACAAATTCGTACGAGTTCAGTCGTACGAAATGGTACGATTTTAAAAAGGAGGCGTGGCACCTGACCCCACCCCTAACCCCAACCGTCATTGGGGGATGAGCAAATCGTACTAAATAGTACGAATTAGATCGTACGAATTCATACGAATTAGCCACTAAATGAAAAAGTTACGAATTGCCGTGAGATTGTGTTGGTTTACCGGTACTATGAAATACTGGTGGTGCTGCTGTAGTTACTAAACGGTAGTATTGTCATAAGTTTTCTATCTACAATAGATAATGTTGGGTGTGGAAAAGTCACTAAAATGCTCACAAGTTAGTGCAACAATAGACCATTTTATTTGAATTGTTTGTGGAGGTCTTCAAGGTTGCAAGTTTTCTGATGTTTCAAATGCACATCTGAATTGATTCGTTTCTGTTGCTCTCAATATAATTTGGTTGCTACAACAATCGTGACCATCTCTTAAAAAGAACGACTCACAAAATGAAATTTTGAATTACTTAATTTTTACCTGATAAGGCAATAATAGCAACAGGAAACATTAAAACAATTTATGATCACTTCAATTTTGTTGGGGAAAATGCTATTTTTTTTTTTTACCAAATTTCATTTGGTATAATTTGTATCTTTGTTTTAATGTATTTTTTGTTGGTCCATTATTTACAAAATAAACAAAAAGAATTTATAAATTTGAGGTGAAGTGATGTGCAAATATTCATTTTTTCTTTTTTCAAAAATAAGGGAATTATGAACTAAATTCAAGACCTATCTGATCACGTTATCGGAAATCGGGCCCGATCATGCGGTTTCAGACTCGATCGGAATCGGATGTTACCTCCTGATCAGGACTCGAAAATATATGTGTATATATTCCCATTATTTTTTAACACATCTATGGTTATGCGGTGGCACAGAGTTAGACCTCTTGCAGAGACACTATTGTATTAAATACCGGCAAATTAGAACAAAGCAGCTTGACGCAGAAAGAGCAAGTATGTCTGCGGTCTGGAGATCTTATAAAGTTGATGACGACAACATTGCAATTAACCTTATTCTCCACAGACGAGCGGGCGCTGCAATTTGAATCTTTTTGGCATGAGACTTCCGGTCTCATTCCCTTCCATTCATTTTTAGACATTAAAAACTGCCAGTTTCGCTGTTTGATGTTGCAAACTGATATTTCCTTGTTATATTATTCTACTTGGTCTGTGTAGTCATGCAAACATTTGTTTGTAGAGCAAGTAGTTTGACCATTTTTGCCGTTTATTATTCCTTGTCATTTCTCCCATAGGGCGACTGAAACGGAAGTTCTAAGACAATCCCGAAAACAGGCTCACTTCCGCATTTTAGAATAAGGTCAATAGCAAACTGAGATATGTAAACTTGGGATTTGTCTGCCGGGTATTTGAAGTTAAGGTGCTATTTGTTTTTATATTAGATTTCTTTTATATTTACTGTTGCGCTAAAGTCCAAAAGTGAAGAATTGATGTTATTTAGATTGTTCAAGCTATCTCAAAGATGTGCTCTGTTTATTAACAGAGTTATTGAATGTTAAAATAAGGTGAACTAAATAAAAAATAAGGAACATCCTGGATCTGTTTCTTCGCTTTTTTTTATTTTTTATGTATTATAAAAGTATTAGATGGGGTATCGGTAGATATTCAAAATCCAGTGACTCGGATTTGGACTCAAGGGACATCCCTACCTATTTTAACATGTAAAACATAGTATTTCTGACAATTTTCTTTATAATTTGAGTTATGAATTACAGTATTGCAATACTACTTGGCTTCGTAATACTTCAGCTGGCATAGAATTGTAAAATGAATTAATGGTATCGCGACAACCCTAGTCTGTAAGTTTTTGATTCTCAGAGTGCAGGTTATCATTTTTCGAAGAAAAATCACAAAGAACCACAGTCTTTGGCTCAAAATCATTGTTTAATGTTCTGCTGAAGAAAAAAGACATCTACATCTTAGATGGCCTGAGGATGAGTAAACTAACAGCATTTTTTCCCCTTTCATGAACTCTCCTTTTAAGTGCATGAATAAAGTGATGGTGTGATGAGCACTGTGAACTTCTTTCTGCAGCTGCATCCACAACTCATTTCCTTAACACAGGTCACAAGTCTGCATCACATGCATTCTCAGGAATCTGAACCCTAGGAGACGTCTGAGATCTCTAAATTTGGTTAAACGGGGAGGGAACATTGATTGCTGTTCTTCATACTCTTCCTACTGTCATTAACATTAATTAAACGTTAACATGACAGGCATTTAAAAGGTTGCCAGCTTTATGGATTAACAGCAAAAATGTTCAATATTTAAAGTTACTCTCAGTAAGTCTTCATTTTTATTTGGATGACAGTAATTCATTCTATTAGTACTGGTATTTATTTGTACTTCACTGACACCTATTGGTTTGGATGTAATGGGTATGTTTTAATTCTGGCTTGGAGGTAACATGTAAAGTAAACATAATATTGAATTAAAATAAAATCATCTTTGAGTAGCCTACATGACACAGCAGGTCACATGATCTGCATGGCAGCTGTCAGTCACTGAGTAAAACAGATGAAACTTTATTTTCAGTCTTTATATTAAACGAGTTAGTGCACTTTTTAAATAGATAGATAGATAGATAGATAGATAGATAGATAGATAGATAGATAGATAGATAGATAGATAGATAGATAGATAGATAGATAGATAGATAGATTTCTTCCTTAAATATATTTTAATTGATTGATATATTTCAATATATTTAATTGAATAGTTTTAATAAAGGAGGAAGTAGCGTCTGCTAAACATATTCAGCTGCTCAAAATTAGAAGCGCGATTTAAGAGAAACACACACGTTGTACAAGTAAACGGAACAAAATAACATAACATGATGATCTCCGTCTACTACATGATACGTATAAGAATGACTTATGTTCAGAATAGCTAACCACTCAGCATTATGTCTAAGTGGATATACCAGATCAATAATGCATTATATAATCCTGTATGAAAGCGCCGAGGGAAACGCAAGAAATATTGCGCGCAGTTATGCGTGCTGGTTCTAGACATAACAACACACATGCAAAATAAACTAGATCAAATGGTAAATAATAAAAGAAAAACGTACCTAGTAGTGCTGCTAGTGTGAACTGATAGACTCCAGAAAGCATCTTCGCGGTTCCCTGTCAGAGCCTGAATGGAGGCTCCTGCTCTTGAAAGCGCAGACGCTCGACTGAACAGCGACTGAGAAACTCGGCTCAGCTTTTCAGTTAGCTAGAGGGCATTTCCTCTGCAAAGTCCTATCTTACACCTTACGCCTAAACTCATGTTTTACCGAGTTTTATTTAAAGCAGTAAGACGAACTGTTAAAGGGGAGTTTCTAAGCAGTTGAGAGAAGGATGTTCATTTATTACATTAACAAATTAAAAAAACGTTCATGACACGTTTATAAACGTACACACAATTAAAAATGTCAATAACAACATAAAATTATAACAACAATAATATTATCTCACAAATTATATATATATATATATATATATATATATATATATATATATATATATATATATATATATATATATATATATTTATTATTATTATTATTATTATTATTATTATTTTTATTATTATTATTATCATTAGTTGCTTATTAATAAGGTAGTAGATTGGTATAAGCCAGTAGTTAATTATGTGAATTGTTACTTGAACCAAATAAAAAAACTACCATAAATTTATTATATTTAATATTGTTATTTTTATAAATGTGAATTTTATGACTGGTTGTTAGATAACCAGGTTAAATTAGACTACCTAGTTATTAGGTTGATTGTTTGCTGATCTAAACTAGGCTAAACTAGCCAGTTATTACTAGTTATAAACTGATCTATAAACTGTCTCCAGAGTCTTCAGCAGGTCTACTGGCCTGTGGTCTAAACTGATCACTAGCTGATTTAACCTGGTCCTTAGCTGGCCTAACCTGATAAGTACATTGTATAAACTGATATTGGCTGGTCAATACTGATCATTTGCAAATCCAGCCTGGTAATTCTAGTTTAGTTTAAAAAGTTTTAACAGGTCTGTTTAGGAAGTTTGCTGTCTGAGCTGATAAATAGCTGGTCCAACTTGGTAATTAGCTGGATTTACCAATTAATTAGCTGGTCAGCATGCCATTTGTTATAGAAGGTCTGTACCAGTTAATTAGCTGGTCTAAATTAGCTAATAGCATGCCATTTGTTTATATCTGTCATTAGCATTTCTGTGCCAGCTGATTAGCTAGCCAAACCTGTAAACTTGTTGGTCAAAGCAGGTCATTTCTTAAGGCTGGCAATTAGCTCTTCTGTGTCATTAACTAGCTAATCTCTTAGCAAGTCTGTGTGGATATAGTCAGCTCTGCAGCTCTTCTGTCATTTTAGCTTCTGCTCTTTTCCATGTGATCTTGCTAAGTCAGCTAAGTCTGCTACAGTGCATCAAAGCAAACGTCACTAGTCATTAGTTATTTATTCACAAGTCTTTTATACTTGATCTTCCTCAAAGGTTTTACGGAAGTATTGGGGACTTTTCAGAAGGCAAGCTGTTAGATAATAACTACAATTATCACAAGAGAGTTTCGGGGCCATCCAGTGAACAGTTTCCTTGTCTCCTGTTTATTTCTGACACAAAACTCTAATCAAAAATATAATCTTGAGAATCTCTGGAGAGAAGGAAAGTTTACATTATTCCAGCTTCCTCTGTTCTCAAGGTCCTCCCCGAATCACGTTTCAGGAAAACACTGATTAGCGTGTTTCATTTTTTTTTTCTTTTGTGTCTTCCTTTAATCAATTTCCTACACCACACCCGTCTGGAGGAGCTCTCTTTGAAGAATCAGTGAGTGAAGAGACCTTACACATCCTACACATACAAGTCATGTCCCTCAGACAGTTATGTAGGTATATCCCAAACAAATAATCCCGACTGAGGAAACGAGCCTGATTTGGCCAACAAATATTTGAGGGAAGTCCAGTTTATTATAATTATAACCATAGTCATATTATTATAAAAATGTTTAATCTATATTTATCATTAAACTCATGAAAATAATTTAGTTGACAATAAATCATTAGCAAATAATGACCCAAAATAATTATAATGACTATACACATTGGCAATTCATTTAAGCTAAATATATAGCTTGTTATAAAAAGAGTGATTAAAAAGTGTTCCTTTTTTGTTTGTTTGCTTGTAGTTACTGAATTAAAAAAAATTACAATTAAAAAAATACAATTTATTTTAAAACTTAATTTCATTTTCTCTGTGCTATATCTTGTTTCCAATTTTATTTGAGTTTTGTTTTTGAGTTTAGCATACTGAATGTAAATGGCGAAGAAAGGTAGCCAATTTCATTTTTCTATTTCATTTTGAGATAATTATTTATCTGGCATCCAATGGAAAACTGCACAAATACGTACCTCCTGAGACGTGTTTCATGGTCTCACAGTTCTCAGAATGACCCATTTTTAAAATATGTCTCAGGAGGTATGTTTTTTTTTTTTGCAGTCTTTGTTTTCACAAATTCACCAAGTCCGCTGTGTATGCTTTTTCAGACCTCAAATTTGCCGTTTGCGCCTGTGATTGTCACATAAATCCACCAGAGGCTGATGTCGACTGACTGACTGACCAACCGACCGATGACCCCACCCACCCCCTTCTAGTGATGAGAAGTTCGGATTATTTTACTGATTCTGATCTTTGAGTCTCGTTCATCTAGATGAACAAATCTTTTTTCGAGTCATTTCGTTCAATTTGCCAAAATATTAGTAAAATGTCACGAATTGCTTCCAAACACATCTACAACTAGCCCAAGGTTGATCACACTACATACAAGTCATAAATAGAATGGTATAAGAAGGAGAAAATAAAAATTCATTGTTTCCTGCTCTTTTGTCTTTAAAGATTTTTTTTCTCTTTGCTCAGCTCACCTCTTCATGTCTTTAAATTTCAGTGGTTCGTTCACGTCACACTGACAATCACATATAATCTTAACCAATGTACACAGTCTGAGCCGAAAAGAGCCATGATTAGTTCATCTTTCGAGTCTTCTGGTTTTTAAGACGTTTGTTCATCACGTGACAGAATGTAAAGAGACATGACTCAAACCCGAGGACTCGAGAAATGAGAGCATCAAATCTCTTTCCAGCTCTAAACGCACATGATTGGCTTCTGCCTTTTTGCATCCTATCACACCATAGCATTTCTTTTAAAGTGCAGCCATACATAGCTCTAACTACAAAAATCACGATCCCCAAAAATGTATATTGGACTACGTTTTCAGAATGATGTATGTTGCAATATGCAATATGTTGCATTTATGAGATGAACCTCTTTGTCTTTGCTTGTGTACGTTTTTTTTTAAACATAACTATTTATGTTTTGTCATTTAGTGACAAACAAGTTGTATGAAAATGTATGGTTTTTAAAAGGAGGAGTGGCACCAAACCCCAGCCCTAAACCCAACTGTCACTGGAGGATAAGCAAATATACTAAATTTTACAAATGAGATCGTACAATTTTATACGAATTAGCCACTAAATCAAAAAGTTATGAATTGCTGTGAGATAGCATTGTTTTTTTCCCGTAACACCATTACATTATTTTTAGCATTTTACTTATTTAATTTGTTTTCACAACGGACATAATCATTTAGGCGGTTCATTCGGCTGTGGCGACCCCAGATTAATAAAGGAACTAATCAAAAAAGAAAATGAATGAATGAATATAATCATTTATCGCTAGTTGCATAAAAATATACCCTTTATGCCATTTTACATTCATTATTCACAAAGTTCTGCTCTTTACAACAACAACAAAAAAGGTGTAATTACTTTCCTCACACTCAAAAAATTTATGACTTTCATTTGTGGCGGGTCTGTTTATTCTGGACACCGCGTGATCTTGATTAGTAACCCTGCTACCAAAGAAAAGCTTTTAAGATGTCATTTGCTTTTCAGCAGACTGCCGTACGAGAGCCATTATTACAGAAGATGCCTGTCAGATTGGTTTAAAATAATAAAGTTGTCTTAATGTGGGCAGAAAGATGTTTGATGAAGCACAATGACTCCTCTTACAGCACCATAATCTGATTTGTCGTGTCCAGGACAGGCTGATATCTGTTCTTCAAGCTTGTGTTCTGTTCCTCTCACTTTTCAAGATTCGTTCTTGGATAAAAAGTTGTAACTTCAGAATACAGAACTCAAAAACAACTCCAGATCACTCATATTTCATGACAGCCTACAAAATTAGGGACATGAGGAATGATGGAAAGCAAACAAACCTCAGGGTGTTTTCTCATGATACAACTACAGATTCTCGCTTCTAACTTGTCACAGTTTAACATTTGGTCAGAAGCCCATGAGCCATCGTAAAAGATAGACATGGTATGGAAATGAAAAAGAACTAAAAACATTATACTCAGAGTAAAAGTATCTGTTCTAAATACTACTTAAAGTAGGAGTAAAAATGAGTAGCCATTCTTAAAGCACTCAAGATCAGCGAGTAGTGAGTATTATTCTGTTTTAGAAATGAAATTCCTAATTTTATAAAAGTATTACACATTAAAAATAAAGCCTAAATCAGTGGCATTCTCTTTAGATTAAAAAAGCTGTGATGACATATTACTATTTATTATGCACTTTAAACCCAGCCAAACAGGTTATGAATGTTCAGCAATCCGCACTGCAAACCAAGCTCATTCAGCACTCATAGAATGCATGCAATCCTGTAGTGCACTTAATAATGAGTCAAGGCCATTTGGCTATTTCAGTCATGAAACAGTTGTTGCTTGTAATGATTGGACAGTTTTAATGCTTCCACACTGTAAATATTGGCTGCATTTATTTGTTTAGGTTGGTCTGTCAGATGTGATTTTTCTAGGCATGATTTGATTGTATGGAATCACGGGACTGACTGTTTTACTTGGCCAATCACTGTAGACAAGAAAAAGTAGAGTAGTGACTGCAGGTTGAAGAAAGGTAATGGAGTAAATGCAGAGAAGTAGGGCAGGGGGTTGTTCTATGTGGAGTTTTCCAGTGTTCGCGTTTCCTCCGGGTGAAGTCCAAAGACATACGTTATAGGATAATTGGGTAAGCTAAATTGAGTGTGTTCAAATGTGAGTATGTAAATTGAGTGTGTTAAAATGAGTGTAAATGAGTGTGTATGTATGTTTCCCAGTGATGGGTTGCAGCTGGAAGGCCATCTGCTAAAACATATGCTGGATAAGTTGGCGGGTCATTTGGCTGTGGCGACCCATGATTAATTAAGGGACTAAGCTGAAAAGAAAATGACGGTATACCCCATAAAGGTACATACCATTGTGAATGCATAATCGTGCCAATGAGTGGTCGTGAGAAAAAAATAATTAACAGTTTGTAAGCGGCAGATCTAGAGCACCAGACACCATAAGTGTTTGTTTCTACATATAGCCTAAAAGTAAAGTCAAGTTAGCTGCATACTAACCTCTTAAACAGCTAGTCAGAGGTTACTGTAGGTCAGAATATGCTAAGGATCCCACAAAACAAACAAGACTTAATTACGTTTTTTTTTTTTTTTTTAATTAGATGCAATTTAAATAAATACAAACATTTGATTTGCTGAAGCATGTATTATAATATTATAGAAAAAGTTGAACCCCCTGATTGCCAATGTAATTCACACCCTGAGGGTGTACTCACACTATGTACAGTTGCCTTGAACTAGGCCAAAGAACACTTGTCCCCCCTTCCGCCTCCCCCCACGGCCCGCACTTACATTACATTCGGGCCTGGGCACGCTTGCGTCCTTGATGATGCGCTGTTTAGAAGAGAAGCGCTCTCGCTCAGCACAGTGAAGATCTCTCTAGTTATTTATTATTTAATAATTTATTTTTTTACTCGTTTGGGATGCGGTGACACTGCAAGTATTAAGAGAAGTTTATGTATTTAATAAACTACGACAGTTTGCGTTCATTGAACATTAGAAATGATTAATAAATCCATTTAAAACCTTCAAAGTCAAGTCTTGCTTTCAGTTTTGGGCTTAGGTGCGTTTTGCACCCACACACAAGCGTACCGCGCCAAAGCCAAAGTGAACCGCCTGAGCCTGATTCAGAGCACTCACACTTCTCAAACAATCCGGGAAACAGGCCTGGGCACGGTTCGGATAGCATAGTGTGAGTAGGCCCTGAGTAAAAGCACAAATACAGCACTAAAATGTACTCTAGTACACAAAAGGTGTTTACATGTTAAAAACTAATTAGTAAAGTACAGTTCCTGAGAAAAAAATGTATTATTTGTAAGTTGTTGGTTTAAACCACTTATTGTATCTTTTCATTAAATGTGCCTGTTTGGTTGCACTGTAAAAAAAATAAATAATAATTTTACAGAAAATATCCTTAAATTTTTTACAGTAATTTTTTGTCATTTCACATTATATTCAAAACTTAGTAAAATGACAACCAATCTCTCTAAATTAACCGTTTGACTTTCATTTTAGGTACTTTATTATTAAAGACAAATTACTGACATTTTTGTTTTTATACAGGGAAATTACAGTATTATTTATACAGTATTTTTTCTGTTGTTTTAAATTATATTCAAAAGTTCGTAAACATTACAAAAATTAACAGCTTGACTGTTATTTTATGTACTATATAAGTAATGACAAATTACAGCAATTTGTCTGTTTTTTTACAAAACAATTGGCGTATTATTTAGTGTTTTTTCCTGTTTTTAAGTACATTTAAAATTACGTAAAATTAAAGTAATAAATTGTAATTACTTGCTTTGTAAAAAAAAAAAAATATATCAAATTTTACAGTGTGGAAACTTATCTGTCTCTACCTAGGTCTACTACATGATGTTGTTGTATTTTTGTAAAAAAAAAAAAAATGCATGAAACTCCTTGTCTTTATGCTATGAGAGGATGCTTCACTGAATTATTCATGACAGCACACTTTGCTGTCCTGACATCCAGTCTGTCTGTGAAATAGACACTGTGTGGAGAGACGTGCTCATGGCTCAAAAGTGGGTGTTTTTGTTTTGTAGAGTTTCTGCTGGGCTTAAATGGTTTGTTCATCTCAAAAATAAAAATTGTGTTATTAATTATTCACCCTCATGTTGTTCCAAAACCCTGAGACATTTGTTCATATTCAGAAAACAAATTAAGATATTTTAGATCAATAAATTCAAGAGCTCCTCCTCCACATACAGCAACAATCCCAAGACGTTCAAAATCAAACATTCAGTGTGACTTCAGAGGTTTAACTCTATTCATAAAGTGCTCTAAAAACACTTTGGTGTGGTAAAAAAAACTGTAAAAACTTCTTTGACTGTCTCCCATGACATCAACAGGGTGCCGGTTTACTACAGGCTATACAATGGTTGTGTGTTGTGCTTGTGACTCTAACAGAAATATGATGTATTTGTTGCATAATAGTTAGTCTTATAATCTGCAGTTTAATAATGTGTTTGTTAAATAAGTGCTACTTAAAGATTGCAGGTCACTTTAAGAATTGCACTTACATTGCATGAATAATGACATAGATGTTAATGATCACAAGTTCACAGGATATAGGCAAACAAACTTGTTTTTTTGGCAGCTCACATGATTACAGTTGAAGAAGTCACACAAAATGTTTTCACAATGGTTTTGGTTCCTTTTTCGAACATCTCAGGGCCGTTGCTGTTAATGGAGAGCAAGAAAGCTCTCAGATTTCATCTAAAATATCTTCATTTGTGTTCTGAAGATGAATGAAGGTCTGTGGTGTTCGGAATGAGATGATGGTGAGTAATCAACAATAGAAGTTATATTTTTGGGTGAATTAACCTTTTAAACTTTCTGTAGACCCCGACTCACTTTGTGGGTGTATACAGTCTTTACTGTTCCTCATTTTAAACAAATGACTTGCATAAAAAACCACAAAACAAGCACTTAATTTATAAAAGATGCTTCATGTTTGTGTTTTCATCATATAAATAACAAATGTCTGTGCATTTATTTGTGCATTAAAACATGCAGTCAATGTGTTTGTTTGTGTTAAAACACATATAACTAGGGATGTCCAAATCCGATCACTTGATCAGAAAACGGGACTCAGTGTTACCTCCCGATCAGGACTCTATCAGGAATATATTCTTATTATTTTCAACACATCTCTATACTTATGAGGTGGCACTAAGTTAGACCGCTTTCTTGACTTACACAGAAACAGCAAAGCGTACGGCATGACATCAGTTTGTTGCAGTGACGCTATTGGTTAAATGCAGACTAAGTAAAACACAAAGGCAGCTTAAAGCAGAAAGTCCAAGTATGTCTGCGGTCTGGAGGTATTATAAAGCTGATGACGACAACATTGCCATAGCAAAGTGTGAGATATGTAAACTTGGGATTGCCTGCTGGGTATTTTAAGTTAAGGTGCTACTTGTTTTAATATTACATTTTTTTTTTGTTTTGTATTTACTGTTGCACTTAAGTCCAAAGGATTAATGTTTTTTATTATTTGATTGTTCAAGCTCATACTTTCATGCTTTGTTTGTTGATGTAGCAGAGGCCAGCTTATGAAGAGCTTCCTTGGTAGAGCAACCAACTTCCATGCAGAAGGTCGTCGGTTTTGAGTTTTGAGAATTTTTTAGTTTTTTATTCAAGTAAATATAGCTCCTATTTGTAAATGTGCTTTTGTACTTGTTTGAAAATTTAGTTTTTTAATTAGCAGTAAAGACCTTTGCTCAGCTGTTAAAAACTGTAAACTTGAGATTTGAATCTGTGGCACAAGCAAGAACAGACAAAAGAAGTTTTATACAATGTTTGTACATTGTCATTGTTGCAGGCAAATTCTCACAACACTTTCAAATACAGAAAGGCACTACAAATACAGATGTGTTAGATGAAAAATACAGTCTGTGGAAGGTATTTGTAACAGAAATATTCTGTAGATTGAATTCATGAATGTAAAATGTTAAAAACCGTAGATTACTGGCAACCATAGCTGTCAGTATTTTTCTGTAAAAACAAGAAAATAAAAATAAAAAAGCAAAACTTTTTTTTGTTACACTATTGTGGAGGATAGTAGCGTCTGTGTTTAAGTCCAAGATGAACTGAGCATAACTGATGTTGTGCTGCACCTTCTTTTGTTTGTGTTACTAATGAAGTGAAGATCTGTTTGTTAATTGCAATCATACATGAACATATTAATTACATCTAATGATTTTACATTTTTATGCACTAAGCTACAAATTTGTGAACTGAACATTGTATCAGTTCATGAAATACGGTTATTTTCCGTACAACAGTTTTATAAAACAACCACAGCTGCTGATATTTTTCCGTAAATTCAACAAATATTTTACACTATAAGAGTTTGCCAATTAACACTCTTTCAGTGTTGATAATGTTAACTCTTTCAAAAGTGTTATTTTTAACACTTTTACAGTGGTTCCCATATAAACTCTGAGGGAGTGTTCATTTTTACTTTAAGGTAGTAAATCTACTATCTAAAATTTGCAGTGCACAACTGAAAAGTGTCTGGGGATCCCAAAAAGTGTCAAAGCTATTTTTTATTAACTTTATTGACATTTTTTCTTCTTTAATTTAACATCAGCTTGTTAGGTCTAAAATATATGAACAACAAGGAACCTGTGACCTATAAATATACAGATGAAGAAGTTTTCTTCTTTTTTTTCTATGTGGATGTGAAAGAAAAATAAAGTCTCTTAAAAGTTTCTTAACTTGCTGTGTCTAGTTCTCACGGCCACTGTAGTGTTTGTTTCTTTTAATTAACACTCGCTGTCTTTTGTATAAATTCAACATCACACTGACAGCCTTGTGTCAAAATGTTCATTTTGTTGTGTGAGGGTGAATTTCACTGTGCATTTGTCAAAAGTTGCAATGCTTTACACTCCAAAGTGAAATATAAAAGTCTGTTAAAGGAACAGTTCACCCCAAAATGAAAACGTACTCAATATTTACTCAGTATTTACAGTATTTAATGTACTTTGTATTTTAATGTACAGCATTTGCCTCAAGTGGTTTTAAACTTTTGTGAGTTACATTCTTCTGTTGAACACAAAAGTAAATATTTTAAAGAAAGCTGAAAATATGTAACCTGAGTAACTCGACTATTACACTAGACCAGGCCCGGATTGGCTAATCGGGAGGACCGGGAGAATTCCCGTTGGGCCGGTCCGTTTTTTGGCCGCGAGGGCCGGTGTCCCAAGCTCCAGAATCTGTTGCTCTCAGCAGTCACACTTTTTAAAAATTATTCATTTATTTACTTGACCACAGCCTTCTTATTCATTATTTTACCGCAGCTCTGCTCCCTGCAGGTTAATGATGATATAACTAGATAAGTCACCATTTAATGTTCAGCTGTTGTGGTACAGTGGTTAACACATTAGGTTATGATGCTGCCAACCCGGGTTTGGTTTGAGTAACATTTTTTTTTTTTTCATTTTTATTGTTAAGACATAAAATACTGTTAGGGTTGTTGAACATTTGAAGTTCTAAAACAGCGGTTTTCTCAAAAAAGACGTGATAGTGTAATTAGAAACTGAATTGGAAATAACCTTATTTTAATATAGTCAGTGGTGAGCTGAGGTGGGCCGGTCTAAGGCTTGAAACTCCAGGGCTGAAAAAGAGTCCCACTCCGGCCCTGCACTAGACAAAAGTCTTGTCCCCTATCCAAGTTTTAGGAACAACAAATAATAACCTGACTTCTAGTTCATCACTTGGTATCAGAAGTGGCTTACATGAAAGGCAAAGGCCTCTAGATTACGCTTAGTTTTACTAAAATACAATATGATCATGCCTTCATTTTCTTGTCTGCTTAGTCCCTTTATTAATTCGGGGTCGCCACAGCGGAATGAACCACCAACTTATCCAGCAAGTTTTTACGCAGCTGATGCCCTTCCAGCCACAACCCATCTCTGGGAAACATCCACACACACACATACACTTATACGGAAAATTTTGCCTACACAATTCACCTTTACTGCATGTCATTGGACTGTAGGGGGAAAGCGGAGCACCCGGAGGAAACCCAAGCGAAGGCAGGGAGAACATG
Source organism: Danio rerio (assembly GCF_052040795.2). NCBI lineage: Eukaryota > Metazoa > Chordata > Actinopteri > Cypriniformes > Danionidae > Danio > Danio rerio. Next base: position 9,067,770 of record NC_141030.1, on the reverse strand, counting down.
CAAACTCCACACTGAAACACCAACTGAGCCGAGGTTCAAACCCGCAAGCCAGCGACCTTCTTGCTGTGACTAATGAACTAATTAATCAGGACAGAAAGGTCTGACTTCACTTAGACAAAAGTCTTGTCAACCAATCCTGAATCACCTTGACCTTCTTTGCTTTCAGGAACTTTGATGAGGAGGCTGAAGTTTGAGAAGGAGCCCTATCCTGCTGAAGAATTTGCCCTCCTCTGTGGTTTGTCATGTAATGGACTCAACAGATGATTCATCAGAAAAATCTACCTGCAACTTTTCCAAATGATCAAATTAAAGTCAAGTTATTATTTGTTGCTCTTACAACTGGGATCGACAACACAACTTTTGTCAGGCAGTGTAACATAAATAAATATGGAAATCAATGGTTACAGTTTACCAGCTTTTCTCAGTACATCTTCTTTTTTTTAACAGAAGAAGAATAGTCTTACAGGTTTGGAGCAAGTAAATGGTTTTGGGTGAACTATCCCTTTAATAAAAACTGATGTGTTGACAGTTTCCTATTTCTTCCTCCACACTCCCCTTCATGAAAATTAACCAAAGTTTTAATACACATGGTAATTGTAGTTAAACCAATATAACCCCAAATCAACCATGATTTTGCAACACCAAAGTTTAACCATGCTATTTGTAATAAAACTGTGGTTTTTAAATTATAATCAGTGTGCCAAAACACATTGTTACACACTCTGACAGCACTTTGAAACAGAGAACCTTCCACCAGTGTTGACATCCATTGGTTTCTTGACCCTTTATATAGTGACTAACTGTCAGATTGTGGGATTTAGAATGTGCTGGAAAAGCAGCCTTACTGCACACAGAGTTCAACTCAACATGCTTCTCTTGCCCAATTGAATCAATAATGATTGAGTGAGCTGGCAGTGTGTGTCTCTGTGGTTTACCCCATACACTCCCAATCAGTTATCGGCAACACAAATGTAGCCTTCTCACTCACTCATAACTCATTGTGGTAAACAGTAAATATTTAAACAGAGTCAGATGTGCTGTTCGAGCTAAACAGCAGCTTTTCATTTCATTTTCTGACAGTTTGTTAAGAAATCACTGATTTACTGTATTATACTGAATTATCAAGCTCTTGTTGTTGTGACGAAGGAATCTGGAAGGATTTTGTAGAAATTCAGGAAGTTTGTTGGACATTGTGATACGGGTCATTAATGAAGATCCAAAGCTCCCTCTAGCCCAGTTTCACGCCTGTTTGTTTTTGTGCAACTGTGCTGGCTTGGCATGGATCTGTGTGAACTTACTTGGAGGAATTCAGCGTATGCCTGTGTTTTTTCCTTCCTCTGCCCGTCACGCTGTTGTTCGCAGATCAAATCCTACAGATTTCCAGCATTTAGAGTGATTGGAACATAGCAGGTTCTTTAGGATGCTCCTAGACTGAGAAGACAACACTGACTGGCTATAGTGCCAAAAACAAAAAAAACTAATTATTAAAACTGACATAAATACATATGGGCGACATGGTGGCTCAGTGGTTAGCAATGTTGTCCTACAGCAAGAAGGTCTAATTTGAGTCCCGGTTTGGTTGATCAATTGGCATTTCTAAGTGGAGTTTGCATTTTCTCTCCGTGTTGGCGTGGGTTTCCTTTGGGTGCTCCGGTTTCCCCCAAAGTCCAAAGACATGCTTTAAAAATCATTGAAGTGTATGAGTGTGAATGAGTGTGTATTGATGTTTTCTAGTGATGGGTTGCAGCTGGAAGGGCATTTGCTGTGTAAAACATATGCTAGAAGTTGGCGGTTCATTCCACTGTGGCAACCCCTAATGAATAAAGGGACTAAGCCAAAAAGAAAATTAATGAATAAATAAATAAATACGCATATTTTATGTATTTGGAAAAAATACATGCATCATTGATAATATGATTTGATAATACATATAGTTGGAAATAATAGGGCCATAATTATTATAAGCTCCAAAGCATTAATTATTATAATGAATAATAATTTTAATATTTTACATCTGATAATATTTTATATCCTGAAATTAATGTAATTTACATTTAATTTCAATTTATTATTATTTTCTTCTTATGGCATATATAATTTTATGTCTTATGTTGCATGTAAATTTTCTTTTATATCAAAAATTATTTGAATATTACATATAGATAATGTTCTATGAAGACATTTTACAAAACGTCCTACTGTACATTCCCCTTATCAAAAAATGAGTTTGTAATTAATATGCATTGCTAAAAACTTAATTTGGACAACTTTAAAAGTGATTTTCTCTGTATTTAGATTTTCTGAACCGTCAGATATGAGTTTTAAAGTTTAAAATAACCAATAATTTACCAAAAAATTAAACTCAGGGAAATTTCTGTTATTTATTGTCTGTTATTTTACGTTAAATTTATGTAATTTAACGACCATTATTTTACTTTTTTTTTTCAGACACCCCAGCTGCCGGAAATAAAATATAAAACTACATTTTTTTTACAGTGTATGTAATCACACACATACATTAAATCCAACCCAGGCTCATTCTGAAAATGTACCTCTATATACATTTCTGAAGACCGACAAATATGTCCAAGGAGGTATGTTTTTTGTAGTTTTTATTTTCACAAGTCCAAGAGACTTGTGATGTGTACGCTGTGTGCTTTTTGAGATCTGTAATTCCTCTCGTGGGAGCCTGCTGTTCTTACGTAAACCCACCAAAGGCGACTGTCGATTGACTGAATGACAGACTGACTGATTGACCCACCCTCCTCCTTCCTTAAACCCAACCAATTGTATTGATTGACCTGCCCACCCACTTCCCTAAACCCAACTAACAATTATCAAAAGCAATCCAGAAAAAGAAAAGCCCCCACCTGATTTTTACCATGTCTTTTTGTCTTACCTGCTTTCTGGAACCGTTCTTCATGGGACTCGGACCCTGTCATTGTGGTTTAACTCTTCTCTGCATCTCAAGTCCACCAACATACATGGCGAGCTAACAGGACAAACTGGTAAGAGAGGGAAAAACGTCCATATGGAGGTAGGTGGTCAGCTGGTAAGCAGGAAAAGGAACGGCGTCACACTGCCCCATAGCAATCATTTAAAAAAAAATTAAATAATTCTCCAGAAACGTACATTAGGGCTACGTTTTCACAATGGGCATTTTCACAGTGAGATTGTTGATTGTTGAGAAGTTGATTCAATCTATTTTTTGATGCTGGGTGCATATAATATGTATATGTTTGTAATCTGTATACGTCTATACACAGATACATCAAGCTTGAGACCTACAGTATACACATTTAGTTTAATCCTTTAATCTACACATTCATGCTCTCAGAATGGCAGCAACCAGATATATCTCTTCTGATCTGCTTGTTTGACAGGCCTCAGCAGGTGCCCGAGCAAATCAACACCAATCACAAGAGTTCAGAGTTCACAGAAAGCCCCTCGATGATCATGTTTTAGGAGTGCGAGAGTTACAAATGTCTGGTATGATTTAAGAAGGAGGCCGAAGGTAATGTAACAAGAGCAGAAGAAAGACTAGCTACCTGCTCCACGAGGACGATGAAGTTCAAATGTCAACCGTCCAGCGGCTAGACTGCCAGGACCAGTCCGATATGCTGATACTCTCTCTGAGATTTTCACACTCGGGTCGCACTATTTATTGAAATCCAATGCTCACTTTAGTCTCTCCACAGCTCCTTCGTGGAGGGTCTTTCATGGGGATTGATCAACTGCGATAAAAATTCGTCACAGCAGGGAGTCTCATGTTCATTTTGACACGCCATTCAACATGCTGTTACATCACATCTGGGAAACCATGTGGCTCCATTTACTCACTCGACAGAGCTGATCGGTGGGTGGAATTAGGGTTATGACTTCTGCTCTCTCCTGACCTCAGTTGCACATCACCTGGTCTGGATTAATGGTAAACACAGGCCTGGGTTAGCAGCTTTCTTTTTGAGTCTTGAGCAGAAGGGGGTCCCATTGTTGTTGACTTCCTGCACGTCTTCTGTGGAGGGAAGCGGAAAGGGAGGTTACAGCAGGGAACATGTCAATGGATTTAATCTGGGTGTATTCCATCAGCACATTGAAATTTTAGCAGAAAGTTGTTCTGTCTTTTCTGTGCTATGCAGGAAGTTAGTTGGTTATTAAAATGCACGTACAGACACATAAAGTGCAATATCATTTCATATGCATGTTTAATTTTAGGAGATACTTTTTATTTTTAAAGTGTTAAAAGAGGAACAAAGACAAAGCAGTAAATTAAAAAGAGCCAACATGAGTGCATGTTTAGGGTGTGTTCTCCTTTTTCTTTTGATCTGCATACATCTCAGCAATGACTCAAATAACTTATTAATAGTCATCTGGAATGGCAAAGAAAGCGTTCTTGCAGGACTCCCTGAGTTCATCAAGATTTTTTGATTTCGTCTTCAATGCCTCCTCTTTCGTCTTACCCCAGTCATGCTCAATTATGTTCATGTTTGGTGACTGGCCTGGCCAATCCTGGAGCACCTTCTTTGCACATTTGACCTTTATCCTGCTGAAGAATTTGCCTTCTCCTGTGGTTTGTAGTGTAGTGGACAGCACAAATGTCTTAACACCTCAGGCTGTTGATATTGCCGCTCACTCTGCAGATCTCTCACATGCCCCCTTACTGAATGTAACCCCAAACCATGATTTGTCCTTCACCAAACTTGACTGATTTCTGTGTGAATGTTGGGTCCATGCAGGTTCTAATTGGTCCTCTGCAGTATAAGGCCAGCTGAGATTAAACATGATTTGTATGCCTTTGTGGACATTCTGATTTCACACTATGCTTTTAGTTTGGTTAGTTTGGTTTTAAATGTATTATATATTTTGATAATATTAAAAAAAAAAAATTAATAAGCCATTAAACTTTTGATTTTATGCAGTGCAACATACAGGGAGAATTTCACTTACCAAAATGCCTAATCCTTTTTTAAGCCTATTATTATTATTATTATTATTATTATTATTATTATTATTGGATGACGCGGTGGCGCATTAGGTAGTGCTGTTGCCTCACAGCAAGAAGGTCGCTGGTTCAAGCCTTGCCTGAATCAGTTGGCATTTCTGTGTGGAGTTTGCATGTTCTCCCCACGTTCGCATGGGTTTCCTCTGGGTACTCTGGTTTCCCCAAATCCAAAGACATGTGGTACAGGTGAATTGGGTAGGCTAAATTATCCATAGTGTATGAGTGTGTATGGATGTTTCCCAGAGATGGATTGCAGCTGGAAGGGCATCCGCTGCTTAAAACATGTGCTGGATAAGTTGTCAGTTTATTCTGCTGTGGCGACCCTGGATTAATAAAGGGACTTAAGCCAAAAAGAAAATAAATGAATGAATTATTATTATTTTATTGTATTTTTGTAAAATGCTCAATAATTATACAAAGTAACTGAGATTTAGTTTTTTATATTTACCATTAAAAAACATTGTATGCAAGGATCAGGCATTTTTATCTCCTAACAGGCAGACCTCTCACAATTATGACTATATTGCAACTTTATTTCTTGCAATTAGTGAATTTACAGTTTTCTCTGTCTCAATTCAGTTCAGTTCAATTCAATTCAATAACTGCTTTCTTGGCATGACAAATGTATTGCCAAAGCCTTCATAAAGTTTACATTAAAAAAGAACATATATATATCATTTAAAAAACATTGTAAACACAGTAAATAGTAGTAGTAGTTAAAAAAATAACAATAATTATTATTTAAAATAATATATATTAAAAAATAATAATAAACCAGAATAAACTGTACATTTAACAATCAACATTTTAGGATAAAACAGTAAAAATAAATAATAATCAGTATATTTACAATGATTTATTTATAATAACCTAGATGTGTGTGTATGTTTCTCTCTATCTCTTAGATTTGCAGGGTATAAACTCATGCACTTTTGAGTTCATACCACAATATCTGGGGAACTGAATAACTGAACTTATCTGATTTCATCCGTGTCATTTATAGATTAAATTGATTGATTCTTATTTTTGACTACTTTTATGTCACATTCCTTTTCCTCCCACCCACTGACTATACTGCTCAAGTCTCTTCAGATTGCACCAGTGTTATTGTTGTTCCATTAAGCCTTGATGATTGTTCCTGCATTTTTTCTAAAAGTAAAGCAACAAGACAGAGCTTCCTCTAATTGTCCTGTCTTGAACCGATGACATCTGAAATGCTTTCAAAAAAGCATTCCCGTTTTGCTTGGTCTCAATTTACACATTTAACGAGCTTGTGAGAGCACATGGCATTGACTGTTTAGCCTTGGTTTTGTTTATGAACTCTGAGGAATGTGTGCAGATAATGGCACTGTGAATATGCAGTTTTAGGGTTGATTGTTTTTCCTGTGCCTGAATGCCCAATAAAATGCAACTATGACTCAACTATGAATTAAACAAATCAATTATTATTAAATGCAGTTGCGAGAAAAGTTTACTCATTCATATGGTTATTCCACGTCACAACTTTTTGTAAGGGCACTCAATATTATATCTTGTAAACTTTGTGATTTAGTATTTTCAAATCACGAATTACTTCTATTTCAAATACCCCAGCAGGCACAGGACGTCAACATGACCTCTGATTGATGTTGTAGCCCGTTTTTATTTTTTATTTTTATTTTTTTTACATTTTTTATATTGAATACAAAATAAAACATCACTGCATTGAAGTGAAAATTCTATAACAAAAACTTAGGAAAGAGAGAAGAAAAAAAAACTTTACAAAGCCTCAATTTTTAAGAAAAAAAAATTATCATGAGCTTTAAGAAACGTATTCTTCTTATTATTATTAATAAGCTTAAATAATTCAATATTAAATGACATTTCAGCAAGAAATTACTAAATCTAGGTATTGCCTTTAGGAACTTATTTTTGTGTGTAAAAATGTAGTGTAACGCAAAAAGAAATTAACAATAAGATTAAGAGCGTGATCATTACTAAAGAGAAATACAGACATAAATATATATTTTTATAGACAAATTAAAATCATATTTAAACAAGGACAATCAGTTTTTTTTATTATTTCGAAGAAGTTTAATGTAAGTGCAACTATAGGATAAGTGAAAAAGTTCTTCATGTACAAATGAGATATATCAAAATAATTAGCAATTTGAGAATTTGTATATACATTATACAAAATCTTAAAAAGTATCTCTTATTTTGTTGGATCTGCTGAACTTTTCAGGTAATAACCACGCTCTTCCATTGAATACTTTCCAAAAAAAAATTGGTCCAAAAAAAAGTACATCTTGGGGAGGTAGGACATTGCATTTTGTTTGTAAATGAAAATGGGTTGATGTCAGAACCCAACGTCAGTTCGACATTAACATAGAACATCAGACAGATGTTGCATTTTGATTACATTCTAAACCTAAAAACAACAAAATAACAATGTCTAATGATGTTACAGCTTGACGTTGTGTGGACGTTACCAGTATCACATCTATCAGACGTTGGATTTTGGTTGCTATACCTGACAAATAAATGTCAGTACGTCAATATGACAAAGGTTTAAGTTGTTGGCTCAACAGTGGATTTTGGTCACTTTCTAACATCTCTTTCCATCTCTGATTGTAAATCATGTTTATTGTATTTTCTTGTATTTTCTATTTTATTGTATTTTCTTGCTCAGACCAATCATTTTACTTAATGAGACATCAATGTGCTGTATCATCAGGAGCTACGGGTATTTATTTTGTTATGTTTTTTTCAAAGTGCTGTTAACCATTAGATTTGATTTGAATTTTTTTTAAATCACAAAAACAGATTCAACTAAAAACCTCCTTTTTTGTTCTATTAAATAAATAAAATGCCACCTTCATTGTGATTTCATGGCTTAAATTAAATTAATAGTACATTTTTATTTTGGAGTAAACAATTATGTTTAACTGCATCCTACTCAAAGAATTTTTTTTTTACATGTTTATTTGCATATTTATGGTGAATTACTTTTAGTATTCATCATTCATCAAGTCTCTTTGCCATGTAATAAGTAATAATGTACTAAATAAAATACTAAACTGCGCTAACATTTTTTTTTTTACTTGATGCCCCCAAAAGATCAAATTTAATTACACACAAAACCACATATTTATTGTTGTGTAAATAGACTCAAATCCAAAAGAATTGGTTAGTAAACAGATTATGGGATCCGGCAGTAAATTTGCTCCAATGCTGCTGCTGTCTTTCAGTCTCTTCATACATCCTCTAAATGAGATTACATGGAGCTCACTTATGATGTAGCTCAAGGAAAAAGCTTTTAAAAAGCAGCCCATCATCTGCATTTGTTGTCCCCTCAGCTCATAAATAATCCACAATAGATTTTTTTTACATCATGGCACCACTGACACTGCTCATTTGCCATTATCAGAGATGGGCACAAATACATCAAAAAGTACGTTACGACAAATTACAGATTCTTGTTTTTAGATTTATTAAATTAAATTAGTAATTTGTTAATAAAAGTAAAATAATAGTCATTTTGAATACAAATATACATGGAAATGCAGCACAAGGTTTTTGTGTTATTGTTTGTTGGAATTCAGCCACAAATATTGAAAGCTATATGCTTATATTAGACAACTATATTAAGTGCAAATTTAAATTACTGCAACTTGTTACACTTAAAATTTTTTTTCATGAAATGTACAATATATAAAAATATATTTTATGTTAATCCAATATTTTCTTAGGATATATCAGGATGCTTTACCAGAGATGGGTTGCGGCTGGAAGGGCATTCGCTGCGTAAAAACGTGCTGGATAAGCTGGGGGTTCATTCCGTTGTGGCGACCCTGGATTAATAAAGGGACTAAGCTGAATAGAAAATGAATAAATATCAGGATGCTGTCACTTTAAGACTGATACTGATGAACCTATATTATGTATTGATCTTTTTACTCCATTTTAAGTTTACTTGAGGCGTAAACAATAAGTCCACATTAATATTTGGCATTTGTTCATCATTTTTCTTTATTAACTAAATGAAAATGTTTAGCTAACATTAGCTGGCAAGCTAAAGTCACTCACAAACTAGCAAGATAATGTACAAGTTTGAGAGAACCACAGCTGTTTGCTCCTTTCTTCTGATAACATTTATTAATGGTTTGTAATGTTTTAATATCATTTGTTGTTGAAACCATTAGTGTTATGGTTTGTATATTCGTTTTCATCACAGGGATGTTTGATTAAGTAGTCATATTTTAAGTATCCCACATAAAACATAGTACATAGTATTTTATAGTAAAGTGTATTACGCTTAGTATTTATAGTATACTCCTTGAATGAAACAGCATTGTGTAGGATTCATTATCATGAACTGATAAACTAGTAATAAATACAGTGATACCAACAGCAAACAGTTGTTGTATTATATTTGTAGAAAACTTGATACAGCATTGGACCACATCTATAGATTTACCACAACATGTCAAAAGCATTTTTGTATTTTGTAATTTTTATGTGGAAATACAGACTCTTGAATTATTTACAGATGGCGTCTGATCATGTTGATCAAAAATAAATAAATTAACAATACAAATAAGAAAATAGCATCCATCTGTTTTTACCTGTGTTTCGTTTTTCCGCGTTTACCGAAGCTCTTTATATGCTTTCGCGTCGCATATCTACTGAGGGGGATTGAGGAGCCCATGTGTGCCACAGTTTTTAGGGTAAGAGGATCTTTCATCGGGTGTCTGATGTCTTTAAAGAGGGGCTCTGACTGCTGCCTCACACTGGGGGGTTGACGGCTAAACAAATGTCTCCAGTTATGGGTCGAGAGGACTGGAGGTCTTCTTCACCGTCGACCTTTCTGGATGATTTAAAGCGCCTGTCAGGCTCTGTCACGGGTTCACTGCGTGCAAATGCACAAAACGAATGGTTATTTTTCTTTTTAAGGCCTGCTAATTGGTTTCTCTTCCTCCGTTATTGAAATGCTCGGTGTTTTCTTTAATGAAAACAGCAGGGGCACTAAACTACATTAAGAAAGCCGTGAACTTTCATTGAGAGTTATTGGAGTCATTATCATTGATTTACTAGTGCAGGCATTTTGTTTCAAGTATCCTAATAGGTTCATAGTCATTACAAGTTATTATGATATACTCATTAAAGAGCATACTGAATATTGATGCCAAATGCTCTTTTTACAGCGTCACTAGATTATAGTCTACAATCTGATCAGTAGGCTATTGCATTAATGTTAAAGTTTTCACTAAAATATCCTTTCGATCAAATAAGAAATAATGCTTTTTTTCTTTAATGGTATTGTTGAAAATACTTTTTAAACAAATAGTCAAAATATGTTTTGACATTCTGCATTACATAATTACCTAGCCTTTTTGCTAGTTTGCTGAAATTATGTTACAAAATTATAAATATTTCATTTCATTTTCTTGTCGGCTTAGTCCCTTTATTAATCCGGGGTCGCCACAGCGGAATGAACCGTCAACTTATCCAGCAAGTTTTTACGCAGCGGATGCCCTTCCAGCCGCAACCCATCTCTGGGAAACGTCCACACACACATTCACACACACACTCATACACTATGGACAATTTAGCCTACACAATTCACCTGTACAACATGTCTTTGGACTGTGGGGAAAACCGGAGCACCCGGAGGAAACCCACGCGAAGGCAGGGAGAACATGCAAACTCCACACAGAAACGCCAACTGAGCCGAGGTTCGAACCAGCGACCCAGCGACCTTCTTGCTGTGAGGCAACAGTACCTACTACGCCACTGCCTCACCAAATTTATAAATATATATTTCCATAATATATTTAGAATATTCAATCAGTTAAATTTTAGGATATATATTTGTCAACTTATTTTTTCTATTTAGTTTTAGTTCTGTTAGGGGAACATTTAAGGTTGTAAAGTTTATATTTAGTTATTTTAATAAACAAAAACTACACTGTAAAAATGTATTAAGTTGGCCTTAGAAAAATTGATTAAACTGATTGTCTTGAAATTTCTAAGTAAAGTAGGGCATTCATTATAAGTCAGCAAAACTAAAGTTTGGATTTACAACTTCTTAATAAAGTAAACTTCAGTACCGTTGACTATTTGTTGTATTAACTTTTCATTAGTGTTCACATTACTATGAAAATATTAGGAAACTGATTGCCTTAATATTATCAAGTAAGCTGAGCTAAAACATTTAAGTAAAGACAGAAACCAACTTTATAGTGGTTTTAGTTTTTGTTTACAATAATATTTTTCTTTTCCACATAATGTAAAGATGGATTATATAACTACATTATAAATAAAATAAATGTTTTTATAATGTTTCACTTTTATTGAAGGTTTATAAATAAATACCAACTAAAACATTTAGAGATTTCTTTCATATGAGATAACAAAGGAGTGTTATTTCAGTGTACTACCATCAATCATTTTAGTATTTGTTATATTATAAATTAGATTTATATGTATTTTCAGTTAAAATTTTATTGAATATTTTGGAATTTTTATAATTACATTTTTTAAAACTTATTTCATTTTAATTTGTAGCCAACTAATTTTTATTTATTTCTAAAGTTTTTCATTTAATATTTGTACTATATACCTTTATATGATCTAATTTCTATTTTTCATTAATTTCTGTTATCAAAACAGCTTAAGTTAATTGTTTAAAATACAGAAGACTGCATGATCCTTTATTTTCACATAAAAAAAATTGTAATTATATATTTATAAACAAATGGTTCAGATTTAATTTAATATATAAGACAAAAAACAAAATAAACATTTAAAACACACATTTAATTATTTATTTATTTATTGTTTTGGTTTAGTCCCTTTATTCATCAGGGGTCATCACAGCGGAATGACCCTCCAACTTATCCAGCACATGTTTTACATAGTGGATGCCCTTCCAGCTGCAACCCAGTATTGGGAAACATCCATATACACTCATACAGCTAATTTAGTTTATTCAATTCACATATACCGCATGTCTTTGGACTGTGGGGGAAACCAGAGCACCCGGAGGAAGCCCACGCCCACACACGGTAAACATGCAAACTCCACACAGAAATGCCAACTAAGCCGGGACTCGAACCAGCGACCATCTTGCTGTGGTCTTCCTCAAAATCTAAATTAATTTAAAAAAAATCTAAACAGTCATAATAATGTTACAGTGATTCTAATCCTCTCAGCAGCTCATGATGTTACAGAGCATTGTCATCCTCACCGAGACTAAATCAAATGCAGCTCTTGGACTACACACAAATATGCTACTGAAATGGTCAGGGAGGAAGGCATGTGGATGCGACTGTTTATTCAAGCCCGTGTTTACACAAGACATATTTCAGTACCTTTTGGGGATTGTAGAGATGCAACCGTTGGATCATCCAAACTGTGTGTTTGTGTCTCGATTTCACATCAGATTAGACTGCAAAAGCATCATTACTGCAGAACAAGCTAAACGCATGAAAGAGTGGTCTTCCTCTGAGCAGAAGGTAATCATCATCATCATCATCATCATCATCACTGTCATGGTCAATAATGAGCACAGCTGGATGTTTGATAGTGTAAATATGTGCAGTTTTCACACAGCTATCAGTTACACTGGCGGCCACAAGGGGCAAAGGCTGAGTTTCTGAACACTGAGGGGAGGAAACACACATGTAAAATCTACAGATGGTTTCTTTTTATTCTTGTCTTCTTATTCAACCTATTTATTCAAATACTGGTTTATAGGTCTCCTATTCTCCTATTATTACCTCCTATTCTTATTTTATTATTAAAAATTTGGAATTTATTTTATTTCATTATGAGCAGCACAGCACTGCCATGTGCAACACGCCAAGTTATAATTAATATATTTTTTGTATTCTATTTTATTTATAAAAATATTTATTTTCGATTTTATTTGAATTGTTATGAGCAGTGCAGCTCTACACAACGCAGCTAGATCAGTTATATTTTTATTATATTTTAATTAATTAATTTATTTATTTATTATATTTTTATAGAATTTTTATTCCACAGCATGTAATTTTCACATTTGCCATTTTATTTAAAAATTTTAATTTAAAAATTTTTAATTTTAAAAATTACTTAAAAGGTCATACATTTTTGATGTAATTTTTTTCCCATTTATATTCACATTATAATTTATTTTATTATGAGCATGCAGCACAGCTCATAATTCAGCAAGTTCAGCTATTCTATTATATTTTTATCTTAGTTAAATTCGATTTATTTTGAAAAGGGTTTTATTTATATATATATATATATATATATATATATATATATATATATATATATATATATATATATATATATATATATATATATATATATATAGTTAAAGTCAGAATTACCTGTTTAACGGAGAGAAGATTATTTCAACACATTGCTAAACATAGTTTTAATAACTCATCTAGTTCTATACAGCTTAAAGTGACTTTTAAAGGCTTAACTAGGTTAATTAGGTTAACTAGGCAGGTTAGGGTAATTAGGCAAGTTATTGTATTATGATGGTTAGTTCTGTAGACTGTTGAAAAAATATATATAGCTATAAATTTTGACCGTAAAATGATTTTTGAAAAAATTTAAAACTGCTTTTATTCCAGCTGCAATAAAACAAATAAGACTTTCTCCAGAAGGCAAAATATTATCAGACACTGCGAAAACTCTTAGAATTCTGACTTCAACTATATATATATATATATATATATATATATATATATATATATATATATATATATATATATATATATATATATATATATAATATAATATAACCATATATAAGTTTTTTAACAATAAAATTTTTTTTATTTCAGCCCATATGTACTGCATGTAACACCCCTGTTTCAGTTCTAAGTACATGTTTTAAACAAAAAGTGTTTAGTCTGACATCTAGTGGCTGAAGGTGTTTTTACACAGCACAGGTTATTACTACGTTTTTTGTTTTGTAGTTTAATAATCACATGCCAAACGGCTTCATCTAATTATATCGGTGTGGATTTGTGGGGACTGTGCATTTGTTTTTTAATAATATTTTTCATAATTGTACACGCTTTATCTTCTGTTTAAACTCTCAGAGGTCATTATAATAGTTCAAAACCCATAAGCATTGTGTACAACAGCATTCCTGAAAACTAAATATTAAAATAAAATATATAATTTATTCTATTTTAAAGCTGCGTTTTTTCTGTTTATTTATTTATTTATTTATTTATTTATTTATTTATTTATTTTTTGCTGTTGCTTTTTTTTGCATTTTGAACAGCAATGTTGCTGAAAATAATCAAATATATATATATATATATATATATATATATATATATATATATATATATATATATATATATATATATATATATATATATTAAGTCGTATTTCAAAACTTTAGGGAAAACAATGGATTCATTTTGAAATTAGTATTATTATTTTATTTATTTATTTGCTTTGGTGGTTCATTCCTCTGTGGCCCTTGAAAGGAATAAACTAAATAATAGTGAGTGTGTTGTGCTCCATACAGTACATAAAAGTAATTACATAACTGTGACATAAATAAAAAATCCACCCATATCTTTTTTCATGGTACATAGAAGCTAAAAAATAGATACATGAGGGTGAATTTATGATGGACAAATGTACATTTTTTGGAAGAAATGTATGAGCAAAACATATTTATTTCATTCCTTATGAGTTCCTATATATAATCAAAATATATGATTGTCATATTTCTTAATGTTTCCAATTCGGAAGAGAAGAAATAGATCAGGGCAAAGATGAAAGCTCTGAGAGCAAAATCCAGACTGGATCCATGAATTCATGTCTTTCTGGGCTGTTGAAGTGCAGCACCGCTTTCATTCATTATTTGATGTGGAGCACAAAGGTGTCTGTAAGGGTTCGACAGGACAGAGAAAAACACCAGAAGAGCACAAGATCTTCTCAAATCACCGTCATCTGCTCTCATAGCTGAGAAATGGAGAGTATCAGTGAATGATTATATTATCTCATAGTAGAAATCATAGAAGAAAATATATTTTATTTTCCAATAAATTACTAAATGTAAATGTAAATGTACTTGCTACTTTGCTGGCATACATAGCAAATTATGACAAAATATTTTCCAAATTACTTCCCTCAAAGCAAGACATCTTGTTTGATCTTTAATTAAATGTCTATTTAATTATTTTAAACAATGGACAATGCATATTAATGTAATTAAAGCAATATTTTCAAAATATCTACTTCAAACTTCAGACTTAAAGAGATTCTGTCACTGATGAGCCTTCACTTGTTCAAAACCTATTTGAGTTTCCTTTTCTGTTGACCACAAAAGATATTTTGTAAAATTCTGGTAGCTGGGACGCATCAATTCCCATAGTATTTTTTTATGGAAGTCCATGGGTCCTAGTGATCAACATTTAAAATTATTCAAAATAATTTATTTTGTATTCAACAGAAGAAAAAACTCTTAGTTTAAGGTTTAAAACCACATGAGGAGAATAAATGATGAAGTGATGTGGGTAACCCTAAAATCTGTGTAATAATTTGTAAGATTGACTAAAATAGTTTTAAAATAATCATAGTCATTTAAATCGTCATTATTGTTGACAGACCAGAATGGCAAATTCCTAAAAAAGTATCACTAATACAATCAGCATGTTGTTAGCATTTCTAGACTGTTTAATATTTGGCTAGCATGAATTTACATGTTTCAAACATGTAGTTAGAATACAGCATTTTGCTAGCACTAATTAATAGATTGCTTGCAGCTTGTATCAATTAGACATGCTAATTATGTTGATAGCATGTTTCGAGCATGGCTAACATTGTTAGCAAGAATAAACGTGTAGCTACTATGTTTTGTCATTCAGTAATTCATTCATTGATTTTCTTTTCGGCTTAGTCCCTTTAATCGGAGGTCGCCTTAGCACTAGGGTGTCAAACTCAGTTCCAAAAGGGTCGAAGCACTGCACAGTTTAGTTCCAACCCTGCTCCAACACACTTACCTGTAGGTTTCAAACAAGCCTGAAGGACTCAATTAGTTTGATCAGGTGTGCTTAATTAGGGTTGGAAGTAAACTGTGCAGGGCTGCGGCCCTTTTGGAACTGAGTTTGACACCTGTGCCTTAGCAGAATGAACAGCCAACTTATTCAGCATATGTTTAACGCAGTGGATGCCCATCCAGCTGCAACTCATCACTGGGTAACATCCATACACTCTCATTCACACACATACACTATGGACAATTTTAGCTTGTCTTTGAACTCGGAGCACCCGGAGGAAACGCACTCGAACATGGGGAGAACATGCCAACCTTCTTGCTGTGAGGCGACAGCACTACCTACTGCACCACCACGTGACCACTTTGCTTTGTTCTATGTTTTGTTTTGTTTTTTGGATGTTGTTTTGATGGTAACATTTATTTTTGTCTGTATTAGACTGTAAGTTAGCTGAAATTGAATTGCATTTTAAGTAACGGTACCATCCAAGCAAACAAGTTTGTGTTTAATAGGTGTCTAATAGACACCTAAACGTAGACCGCTTGGCTAAAACAAGGCTAAACTTGGGCTGCCAGTGAAAGTCTAGACGTCTAAGAAAAGGCCAAAACTAGACTAGTCATCAAATAGACAGAGACAGACATAGTCATTCATTTCTGTTTATTTAATGACTAGTCTATTTTTGGGCTATTCTTAGACGTCTATTAGATTTTCAATGACAGCCCAAATTTAGCCTTGTTTTAACCAAGACGGTTATCTTTAGACCATTAGAGATCTTTTAAAGACAAAAACGCTTGCTGGGTACTTTCAGCAAAATTCTTCTTTAAAGCTGTACTGAAATAAAAATAAAAATGACCTACATTTGTGTAAATTAAAGTGAGCAAATTAAAAGCAGTTTTTCAGTTTTGTGAACTACACCCTCTAAATGTACCTTTCTTATTAGGCACATTCGCTAAATTAGCATTTTAATAACCTTCTGAAAGACGTGGATAATTGCGCTTGAGGCTTGATATTTCTCACTCTGTTTTGTAACGTGACAATAAATAGGTAGGGGCAAAGATGAAAGCTCTGAGAGCAAAAAGCAGAGATTTGATCCATTAATTCATCTCTTTCTGTGAGGATGAATTGGCCCGTTGAAGTGCAGCACCTCTTTCATTATTTGATCTACAGCACAAAAGGTTGAGAGCCTGAAGCAATGGTGTAAAGCACCATCTCCAAACAAGATCTTTTCAATTCACTCACATGCTCAACCACTGAGAAATGGGGGAATTAGTGAATGCATTGATTTGATTATACGGTTCAAAACACAGGTCCTACATAAGAGAGGTCCTTCATATGAGTCTGCTGTTCAGGACATCCACTACAGGACAGCACAACTGATTCCTTTGTTTTTAAGTGTTAAAACCATCTTTCACAGCAACACTGGATTGTTGGGAAAATATAGCTACATTTCAGGAAAACTATAGCTAAAATGCACATCAGATGCAGTTAAACAAACAATCTTGTTTAAAAATTCTGAACATTTATCGAAGACTAATTTCTGTGTGATAATTCTGTTATCACCTCAAAAAAAAATTAAAGCATAGTGCTTGATTTGTAAAGAAACAGCAGCTCACCAAAGATTAAAAAAAAATGTTCCGCTGTAAAACTGTTCTGTCAATTATTAGTTCACATCTTGTGATTAACATCTTTAAAATAGCATTATGGGTAGGCATGGGACGATAACCGGTTCTAAGGTTTACCTCGGTTTTTTAAAAGTCAAGGTTTTAAAACCGTTCCTAAGGTGTTTGTAAGTTTTGCTGTTTTTAATGTTTTTTTCTAAATAAATTGTATTAAGTTTTTTTTCAGTCCATGATTCAGGAAACATCTGAAAAACAAATATAAACTAACATCCAGTGTGCTGTAGAGCTGAACAGTGCAGTGGGTTACTTTATTTCCAAAGTAAATAAAGATTTTTAAAGATACCGTTTCAAGTTGAAAAGAAATCTGTGTTTTTGAAATTGAGACAGCAGAAGTCATTTAATGTTTGCTGACATTTATTGTTTCAAAATATTTTAAATGTTAAAAAATATATACCATGTTGAATGGGGAAAAGGGCGACGGAGTGATGCCTTAGGTAGTGCTGTCACCTCACAGCAAGAAGGTCGCTGGTTCAAGCCTTGGCTGGGTCAGTTGGCGTTTCTGTGTGGAGTTTGCATGTTCTCCCTGTGTTTGCATGGGTTTCCTCCGAGTGCTCCGGTTTCTCCCACAAGTCCAAAGACATGCGGTACAGGTAAACTGGGTAGGCTAAATTGTTAGTAGTGTATGAGTATGAATGAGTGTGTGTGGATGTTTCCCAGAGATTGGTTCGGTTGGCGGTTTATTCAGCTGTGGCGACCCTGGATTAATAAAGGGACTAAGCCAAAAAGAAAAGGAATTAATAAATGAAAGTGGAAAAAGTTGTTGTTCTTTAACCAGACATTTTAAAAGAACAGTAATATTAGTAAGATATTGTGAAATCGTGATATTTTTACTAAGGTTATCATACCGTCAGAATCTTATACCGGCCCATGCCTAATTATGGGATCTTGACCTCTGCCTTGACATGACTATCGATGTTCAAAACTCAAGAAATCAACTCTACATGAAATAACAGAGAAGTACTGGCAGCTCATTAACAGTTTTCACATGACTAATGCAGGGAATATATAATTTCAGTCTCCTAAAACAATTAAATTGAACTTAATTTTCACAATTCTGATATCCAGTTTTGAGCACTTCAGTTTGGAACGACACTACAATATGTCGGCCATAGCTCTAAAGTGCTTTTAAGTAGGGATTTGGAACAACATAGTGTGTGATCAATTATTGACACAATTTTACATTTTTTTGGTTGAACTAACCCTTTGAGAGCTGCGTTTGTAGTTTTAGGTTGTTTTTTCATCATTGACAGGGTTATGTACACTACTGGTCAAAGGTTTGGGGTCAGTAGGATCTTTAATGATTTAAAATAAGCTTATTCTTCTCACCAAAACTGCATTTATTTGATCAAAATTACAGAAGAAATTGTAAAATTGTGAACTGTTCATTAATTAATTAATTAATTAATTCATTCATTCATTTTCTTTTCGGCTAAGTCCCTTTATTAATCTGGGGTCACCACAGCAGAAAGAACCGCCAACATATCCAGCATGTTTTACGCAGCGGATGCCCTTCCAGCTGCAACCCATCTCTGGGAAACATCTATACACACTTATACACAATTTAGCCTACCCAATTCACCTGTACCACATGCCTTTGGACTGTGGGGGAAACCAGAGCACCCGGAGTAAACCCACGCGAACGCAGGAAGAGCATGCAAACTCCACACAGAAACGCCAACTGACCCAGCCGAGGCTTGAACCAGTGACCTTCTTGCTGTGAGGCGACAGCACTGCGTCACAGATTGTGAAATGGTATTGCACTATAAAATACCTGTTCCAAAGTAGTTTATAATTTAATTTAATTATTTATTCCAGTGACTTTAATAATGATTTTTTAGCTTCATTACTCCAGTTTTCAGTCACATGATCCTTCAGAAATCACTCTAATTTTAATTATTTATTTATTTTTATTAATAATAATAGTAATAAAAGCAATAATGACTGGACAAATATTTTCATTTGAAACCACATACAATAAGTAATAAATAAATATTAAATAAATAAACAGATGAACAGAATTATTTATTAAAATTATTAAATAAAATTAATAGTTTAAAAAAAACTGACCCCAAACTTTTAACCGGTAGTGTATAAACTATATGAGTGGGGTGGCGATATCGAAATAAGTGAGGTCCTGTTAAATTATGGGTATGTTTGTTTTGTTCAAATATGAACATTCTTTGAAAAGATTTATATGTTAATAACATTTCATAACATTTAACATACTAAAGGTTTATAAAAATATATCCTCATGTCCTCTTTAATTAGCTGTGTCAAATTCTAGGACATTGTTGTTGGAGAACAGTTCGGCTGATCAACTTCACAGCTAATGTTTTTTGTTTTCATTTGTTTTTTGACTGAAGATGATCTAGTTTGATTTGAACATTAATCAGATAAATGGTCTAGTATTTAGAAATCTAGCAAAACTACGGCTAGAGTAAAGAAGCATTCCAAAAGTGAAAATGTTGCTAAATGTGACCCTGGACAAACCAGTCAAAGGTGTCTTTTTTCTGTTTTAAATTTTGTCTGTTTTAGTAGATTTTGTTCATTCTGATTTTACTTCCAGTCACTCTGTTAATCACCGCAAACACACTGTTGGCAATTCAGAATAGTTTTATTAAATACTATTATTTACAGTATGTATAGTGTTTGATGTAACTTGTTTTGGGTATTGACAATATTTGTTATTAAACAATTCAATTATTTGTTTCTGAGCAAATAGATTTGACTGAGGACAAAGTAAAAAACTTTATTTATAACCAAGACACAAGGAAACCAGTTAAATTAAAAAATGGCCACAATTTGATACATTACTCAATTAATAATTACAATTTTTACTTTGTCCTCAGTCAGATCTATTTGCTCAGAAACAAATAATTGAATTGTTTAAGAAAAAATATTGTCAATACCCAAAACAAATTACATCATGTTTAACCACTATAGAGATGTATGTCAAAGAGCAATGGCAGATTCCAGATGAAGTGTCTGAGGTAAGGTTGACAGGTTCTTTAGCTGAACAACTACTGTCATCCTGATATCTCCAAAATCATTGAAACAAAAATTCAAATAGGTGTTATCCTTACTAACAAACCTTTTATATAAAGTCTAAACAACTACATTTTTGCCTAAAATAAAACACAACAGCAGTATTTGACTTTAGTCCATGACATATAGTATATATCAGGGATCACCAACTTGTTCCTGGAGGTTCGGTGTTGTGCAGATTTATCGAACACACTTGGAACAAGCTAATCAAGGTCATAGGTATACTTGAAACACACAGGCAGGTGTGTTGAGGCAAGTTGGAGCTAAACCCTGCAGGCACCGGACCTTCAGGAATGAGATTGTTGACCCCTGGTGTATGGAGTGACATGGCGAAGAGGTCTCTGTGGTGGTATTAGTGGAGGCCTCTCAGCCAATCAAATTCAAATACCAGACTCGAGAGTTGTATATGATTTCACAGTAGTAAAAGCATAATGCAATCATGTCATTAATTATAAAACATAATTTAATATGGCTATGAGTTATATTAAATTTGTAAAATAATGATATTAGAAGTACTTCATTTTTAATCATGACACATATTACATGTAATCAACTATGTACCCAGCATCAAAATAAAATATCTTTATGTATTTGTCAGAGCCAGTTGCTTGCTAATTGTATTCAGAGTTTAAGTCTCTTTATGCTGCACTCTTTGTTTCTCTGTACAATGTAAAAAAAATATCTGTTAATTAATTACTTTAATTAAAAATTTTCCATATTTTGTGATTTCACAAGCGTTTTTCATTTATTCACAGTTGTGAATTGCATCATTGGATGTTGATTGCTGCTCTATTGAATAGTTTGTAATAGTTTGAACTAATATAATGTATAGAGATAGAAATAAAGTATAGCAAAATAAGTATATGTACCGTAATATACAACACCAACCCAGACAAACTCTTTAAGCTATCAAAAATGTTAATCAATGTCACTTTTTCGATCTTTAAAGATTAAAAGTTGTTGATAATACAATTTTAATGTATTTCAAAAGCATAAACAAAGGGGGAAAAATAAAAACATAAATCACAAAATATGGAAAACTGATAATTTACTGATATTTTTTTACAGTTGTTTTCATGATAGTTTGATTTCATCAAGCTACACAGCCACTAATTATTTCTGACAGTGACAACATGCACATATTCTTTTATAAGGTTTACATTCACAAAGCCAACCACAACAAAAGGAGAAGCAAACCCCACAAAAACAACAAGCCTCTTGTCTTAGTTTGTCTGCTTGTCTTAGTTTGTCTTCTTGTCTTGGTACATCTTCTTGTCTTTGTATGACTCCTTCACTTGAGTCGTCACTGTGAATCAGCGGGGTACTTTCTGTATTCTCGTATATGGGTGAAGAAGTGTTCCTATCATCTTCTGCAAAATATGAAAGACAACTTATATAAAATGACAAAGTTTGGTCATAAAATGTCAAAGCTATGTATGCTGTCAGAGATGCAGCTGGCACCAAGTCAAAATTTTTGAAGGAAATGAAATGATGACAGTATAATTTGGCCAAATATGACCATAATTGATCTCACTGTTTTTGACACAATCAAAGAAATCTGACCAAAAATGACAAAAGGAACTTTCTTTTATTTTTATATAGTTAAAAAGAAGTTATTTTGTAAGTTAGAGGTTAGAACAAACTCTAAGGCTGTGTCTGAAATCGGTACTGCATACCACTCCGTAGGTACTACATTTGAATTTAAATGTACTACTCGACCTTTAGAAAATTATGTTCTATATATTAACATATATTAACGTCGATATTCGATATTAACCTCCTGTTTGTGGCACATTAGTATATGTGAGGGGGCAAACTTTTTAAAATGGGTGGTGACCATGGTGGGAATTTTGAAGTCGGCCATCGTGGATCAAACTTTTGTTTTTTCAATAGGAAAAGAGTCATTTGACACATCAAACTTATTGGGAATTTCAGAAGAAAAACAATGGTGTGCTTGGTTTTAACAAAACTTTATTAATTCGTTGTCAGGGAACACAGGCGGACACAAGTGCAGGTTAAGAGTTTTTATTCTTGATCAAAAAATTACCCTAAAAGGGCGCAAATCAAATCCAACTGGGCGTTTGCAGAAAAAATAGGAGAAAAACAAAAACAAAAAACTGCATAAAAAAAGACTCCCAGAAGAGGGCGCTGTTAAGTCCTTGACAACAGAGACCGGGTCCTGTCACCAAATAAATCCAAAAGGGGGCGCCCAGTTCACAATCTTCAAAAAAGAGAAAGCAAAAGACAGCCGGGGTGATCCAAAAATAAATGCAAACAATAGCGTCTATGATACTGTTACCCGGCAGGGGGCGTGCTGGTACGTTGCCGTGAGGGGAATGCGGAAGTGGAGCGTGAGCGAGGGAGAGGAAGCCGGCAGTCAGTTGAAGCCGATGGGCTCCGAGAGGTTGAAGCAGTCCGGCCTGGGAACAGAGGAGGTTAAGGAGAGGCAAAGTGCAAGAAGATGGTTCTGGCGTGGAGCAGCACAACAAGACAGAGTTGGAAAGGACAGGAGAGCCACGACAGGAGACAAGACGAGACCAGACGCGAGCGGCTCGGCGTGGGCGCGCTCGCAAAACAACAATCTAGCACTGGACTACACACAAGGAGGGGAATAAATAGGACACTAGAGGAATCACAGATAGGGTGCAGGTGAGTGAAAATCAATCTTAATAGATGGTAAATAGGGTAACGAGAGGGAGGAGAGATACGGGGAGCGATCAAAATAAACATTCACGTGCGCTCACCAGAAGTAAACAGAAATGGGGAACAGACAGCATGATCAGACTGAGGATGTGACAGTACCCCCCCCTCTACGAACGCCACCAGGCGCTGCATGGGGGGGCCTACCTTGTCGTTGATGGAAATCCTCGACCAGCGCCGGATCCAGAACGTCCCGAGCCGGGACCCAGCTTCTCTCCTCCGGACCATAACCCTCCCAGTCCACTAAATATTGAAAGCCCCGACCTCTGCGTCTGATGTCTAGCAATCTCCGCACAGTGTAAACTGGGGAGCCATCCACTAGACGGGGGGGAGGGGGAATGGGGGCAGAGGGAACAAGACGTGAATACAATACAGGTTTAACCCTTGACACATGAAAGGTAGGGTGCACCCGACCAAGCATAGGAGGGAGCTTGAGCCGTATCGCCACCGGACTCAGGACCTTGGTGATCCGGTATGGGCCAATGAACCTGGGAGCCAACTTGCGTGAGGCTACCCTGAGAGGCAGGTCCTTGGTAGAAAGCCACACTCTTTGACCACATCTGTAACGAGGAGCGGGAGTCCGGTGGTGATCAGCTGCTGCTTTGGTCCGTTTATTAGCCTGGGCCAAGGCCTCCCTGGCTCTCTTCCAGGTGCGTCGACACCGCTGGACGAAAGCAAGGGCAGACGGAACAGCAGCTTCGGGTTCCTGAGAGGGAAACAAAGGAGGTTGGAACCCCATAGAGCATTGAAACGGGGACATACCTGTGGCAGATGAAGGAAGAGAATTATGGGCATACTCGACCCAAGGTAATTGTTGACACCAAGAGCCAGGATTGTGGGACGTCAGGCAGCGGAGAGTACGTTCCAAATCCTGGTTTGCCCGCTCGGACTGCCCATTGGTCTGGGGATGAAATCCTGAAGACAGATTCGTAGAGGCCCCGATCTGTCGACAGAATTCCTTCCAAAACCGGGAGACAAACTGAGGGCCCCTATCAGAAACCACATTGACCGGAAGACCATGAATCCGGAAAACATGATCAATCACCACTTGAGCAGTCTCCTTGGCTGAGGGGAGTTTGGGAAGGGGAATGAAATGGGCCGCTTTGGAGAAGCGGTCCACCACCGTGAGAATGACGGTGTTGCCTTTAGATTCTGGTAGGCCGGTGACAAAATCAAGGGCCAAGTGTGACCAGGGGCGGGATGGGATGGGAAGGGGGCGGAGCAGATCAATGGGAGGCGCATTGGAATTGTTGTTCCGAGCGCAAACAGAGCAGGCGGCCACGAACTGCCTGACGTCCTTGGCCATGGATGGCCACCAGAATCGCTGACGGATGGCAGCCAGTGATCTCCTGACTCCTGGGTGACAGGTCAACTTAGAGGAGTGACCCCACTGGATTACTTCAGAGCGCATCTTGGTAGGGACAAAGAGACATCCCGCTGGGACCCTCCCCGGTCCTGGACTTGTCCTCCTGGCTTCCTCAACCCGTTTTTCAATTTCCCAAGAGAGAGATGCCACCACCATCTCCTTGGGTAAAATGGTGCCGGGTGGTTCCCTCTCCCCTGGGGCCTCAAACAGACGGGAGAGAGCATCTGGCTTAATATTTTTGGACCCAGGTCTGTAAGACAAGGTAAAATTAAATCGCCAAAAGAAGAGGGCCCAGCGAGCCTGTCGGGAGCTCAGCCTCCTGGCTGAACGGATATATTCAAGGTTTTTGTGATCCGTCCAGACCAGGAAAGGCTGAGCTGCGCCTTCTAACCAGTGACGCCACTCCCCCAGGGCCAACCTGACTGCCAACAATTCCCTATTACCTATGTCGTAATTTCGCTCTGAAGGATTCAGGCGATGGGAAAAGAATGCACAAGGGTGCACTTTTCCATCCAGGCGTGACCGCTGAGATAAGACTGCGCCTACTCCGACGTCCGAAGCATCCACCTCAACAATAAATTGCCGTTCAGGATCTGGAATAGATAGAACAGGAGCAGAGACAAAACGGGACTTTAATTTATCAAAGGCCTCCTGAGCATCAACTTCCCATTTGAACGGTACCTTGGGAGAGGTGAGGGCTGTTAAGGGTGCAGCGATCTGACCAAAATTCCTGATAAAGCGCCGATAAAAGTTGGCGAACCCCAGGAACCGCTGCAGAGCCTTACGAGAGTCTGGAGTTGGCCACTCGGCGACTGCCTTTACCTTACAGGGGTCTGCCTGGATCTCTCCAGCCGAAATAATGAATCCCAAGAACGAGACCGACTGGACGTGGAAAACGCACTTCTCCGCCTTAACATAAAGCTGATTCTCCAGCAACCGTTGTAGCACTTGGCGGACATGTTGGGTGTGTACCTTTAAAGATGGAGAGAATATCAAGATATCATCAAGGTACACAAAGACAAAACGATTAACCATGTCCCTCAACACATCATTGACCAAGGCCTGGAAGACCGCCGGGGCATTGGTCAGACCGAACGGTAAGACCCGGTACTCGAAGTGTCCCGTAGGCGTGTTAAAGGCGGTCTTCCACTCATCCCCCTCTCGTATGCGGATAAGATGGTAAGCATTCCGGAGGTCAAGTTTGGTAAAGACCTTGGCTCCCTGCAAAAGTTCAAAGGCAGAAGACATGAGAGGTAAGGGGTACCTGTTTTTAATAGTGATGTCATTGAGCCCTCGATAATCAATACAAGGACGCAGGGAGCCATCTTTCATTTTGACGAAGAAGAACCCGGCACCCGCGGGGGAGGAAGAGGGTCGGATGAGACCGGCTTTGAGTGATTCATTGATATACCTATCCATGGCCTCTCTCTCTGGACCAGAAAGGGAAAATAAACGACCCTTGGGCGGAGAAGTGCCTGGGAGGAGTTCTATGGCACAATCATAAGGACGATGCGGAGGCAGGGAAGTGGCCCGAGACTTGCTGAACACCCGGCGCAGGTCAAGGTACTCCGCCGGTACCCCAGAGAGATTAGCTGCCTCCACCTGTAAGACAGGACACACAGACACAGGAAAAGCAGCAGGACCCAAACACGAAGCAAGACAATGCTGACTCCAAGACAAAACTGAATTACTCGACCAATCTACATGAGGGCCATGCTGCACCAGCCATGGATGCCCCAAAACTATGGGGGCACTAGGCGAATCTAGGAGAAGCAGCGTGGTAACCTCATGGTGATTGCCCGAGACAATGAGATGGAGGGGAGGGGTGGTATGGGATACAGTGGTGATAAGGGTGCCATTAAGAGAGCGAGCAGGGATAGGATTGGAAAGAGGGAGTGCAGGGATTCCCCACAAGGTAGCTAAAGAACTATCCATAAAATTACCTTCGGCCCCGGAATCGACCAAGGCCAAGGCAGAATTAAAAGAGTCACCAAACTGGACAGATACAGGGAGAACAGTACGAGAGGAGGGGGAATTCAATAAAGGGGTAGCGCTCACCAGGATCCCCCTCTTTACTGGCGAGCCGCGGCTTTTAACGGACAGGCCACTGCAAAGTGCCCTGGCTTGCCGCAGTAGAAGCACAGGCCCTGGATAAGGCGCTGTTGTTTCTGTTGGGGAGTCAGCCGAAGACGCCCCACCTGCATGGGCTCTGAACCCAAGGAGGTGGCATTAGCAGCCTCAGGAACAGCAGAGGAAGTGTCCTCCATCCTCCAGGGTGGGCGGAAGACTGGACGTTGACGACGGCGGCGCAGACGTCCTTCTACCCGTAGGGCCATACTAATGAGATCATCAAAATCTTGGGGAAGGTCGATGGTGGCCAACTCGTCCTGGATTTCCTCTTCAAGCCCCGCTCGAAACATGGACATGCAGGCCCCTTGATTCCAGTCGCAGGAAGCCGCCAAGGTCTTAAACTGGATGGCATACTCTGTGACTGACCGGCCTGCCTGGCGTAACCGAGCCAACTGGTCCGCTGCCTCCTGCCCCTGAGCAGATCTATCGAACAACCTCACCATCTCTTGTCTGAAGTCTTCGAACGATGCACAACAGGGAGCTTGGGTTTCCCAGACTGATGTTCCCCAATCACGGGCCTTGCCTGCGAGCAGCGTCAGAACGTATGCCACCTTGGTTCTTTCAGCAGCGTAGGTGTGTGGCTGTAAGGCAAACACCACAGAGCATTGAGAGAGGAAGGCTCTACATGAATTGGGGTCCCCATCGTAAGGTGGTGGGTTGTTGCATCGGGGTTCACGTGTATGCTGAGGGCCAGGATCCGCTTGCCCCCCCTGGGCTGTGTCGTGCTGCAACTCACGGATCCGTGCGGTTAAATCAGCTACCTGGTTGGCCAAGTACTCCATCTCCCTGGTGGTGTTGGTCAACCTTGCCTCATGCTGCCCTAGCAGCACACCCTGCTGGGTGACTGCAGTAATGACTGGATCCGAACCTGCTGCGTCCATTTCGGCTAGATTGTTCTGTCAGGGAACACAGGCGGACACAAGTGCAGGTTAAGAGTTTTTATTCTTGATCAAAAAATTACCCTAAAAGGGCGCAAATCAAATCCAACTGGGCGCTTGCAGAAAAAATAGGAGAAAAACAAAAACAAAAAACTGCATAAAAAAAGACTCCCAGAAGAGGGCGCTGTTAAGTCCTTGACAACAGAGACCGGGTCCTGTCACCAAATAAATCCAAAAGGGGGCGCCCAGTTCACAATCTTCAAAAAAGAGAAAGCAAAAGACAGCCGGGGTGATCCAAAAAAAAATGCAAACAATAGCGTCTATGATACTGTTACCCGGCAGGGGGCGTGCTGGTACGTTGCCGTGAGGGGAATGCGGAAGTGGAGCGTGAGCGAGGGAGAGGAAGCCGGCAGTCAGTTGAAGCCGATGGGCTCCGAGAGGTTGAAGCAGTCCGGCCTGGGAACAGAGGAGGTTAAGGAGAGGCAAAGTGCAAGAAGATGGTTCTGGCGTGGAGCAGCACAACAAGACAGAGTTGGAAAGGACAGGAGAGCCACGACAGGAGACAAGACGAGACCAGACGCGAGCGGCTCGGCGTGGGCGCGCTCGCAAAACAACAATCTAGCACTGGACTACACTCAAGGAGGGGAATAAATAGGACACGAGAGGAATCACAGATAGGGTGCAGGTGAGTGAAAATCAATCTTAATAGATGGTAAATAGGGTAACGAGAGGGAGGAGAGATACGGGGAGCGATCAAAATAAACATTCACGTGCGCTCACCAGAAGTAAACAGAAATGGGGAACAGACAGCATGTTCAGACTGAGGATGTGACATTCGTAGGTTATTTGCAAGTTTTTGACCACTTATAAAATGTGTTCACACACTGATAACAACACCACAGGAGAAATGCCAGCACAGGCTTCCAGTATCCGTAGTTTAAGGTGCCCTGTATATCTGCCATTTTGTCACGATCATGTGACCAATCTGCGTCAGTTGCATTGTATCACTCCGGTGACTCCTATTCATGAATTCTTTCGTGGTGCTTCAAGGGATAACGTAATGTCTATCGCATGCACACTTTAGAATCTCGCCAGAAGTATCGAATACTGTTTTTTAAATTCTTTGAATTTAGACATGTTACTTGGCTAGCATGCTGTTTTTATCATACTACAGTTGAAGTCAGATTTATTAGCCCCTTTTTGATTTTTTTTTCTTTTATTAATATTTCCCAAATGATGTTTAACAGAGCAATGAAATTTTCCCAGTATGTCTGATAATATGTTCTCTTCTGGAGAAAGTCTTATTTGTTTTATTTCGGCTAGAATAAAAGCAGTTTTAAATTGTTTAAAAAAAATATTTTTTTTGTTTAAAATTATTAGCCCCTTTAAGCAAATTTTTTTTTTTCGATAGTCTAAAGAACAAACCATCGTTATACAATAACTTGCCTAATTACCCTAACCTGCCTAGTTCACCTTATTAACCTAGTTAAGCCTTTAAACGTCAATTTAAACTGTACAGAAGTGTCTTGAAAAATATCAAGTAAAATATTATTTACTGTCATCATGATAAAGATAAAATAAATCAGTTATTAAAAATAGGTTTCTAAAACTGTTATGTTTAGAAATGTGCTGAAACAATCTTCCCTCCATTAAACAGAAATTTGGGGAAAAAATAAACATGGGCGCTAATAAGTCAGGGGGGCTAACAATTCTGACCTTAACTGTATATAGTATAGAAGTATGCGATTTTTGGATATAACCCAACACTGTTTTCAATTTGGAAGAGCTTATACCAATATACCCTAATCTCTTTGAAACGTTTATCCTCTGGATGAGCCCTTTCAATGGAACATTCAGTTTGACATCAAACAACTGTACAAAAGATCATGGAGGCCTGAAGCGTGTACCAGGTGTACCATTTAAAATCCTTAATTTCGGAGAGAAAAAAAAAGTGGCCAGTTTTGAGCACTTCCGTTTGAAACAACACTACAATATGGCGGCCATAACCGTTTTTACTCTAAAGTGCTCTGAAGTGGGGCTTTGGAACAACATGAGGGTGAATAATTATTGACAGAAGTTTAGTTTTTTGGAAATAATCTAACTTTTAAGAACTGTAGTTTTGGGTTGTTTTTTCATCATTAGCAGTGTTATGTATATGCTATATGTGTGGGGTGAGGTAAGAAGTAAGGTCCTGTTGAATTATGAGTGTGTTTGTTTTGGTGCTTTCAAATATGAACATTCTTTGGCAAAATTTACATATTCACAAAGGTTTAACATGCTCAAGCTTTATATGGTTAAGCTATATATGTTAGCTGTGTCAAAGTCTGGGATATTGACATTGTTGATCAACTTCACAAATCATTTTTTGTTTTGATTGAAGATGATCTGGTTTGATTTTAACATTAGTCAGATCAATGGTCTAGTACACAGGTGTCAAACTCAGTTCGTGGAGGGCCGTAGCTCTGCACAGTTTTGTTCCAACCCTAATTAAACACACCTGATTGTACTAATCAAGTGCTGTAGTCTTGTTTGATACCTGCAAATAGCTGTGTTGAAGCAGGGCTGGAACTAAACTCTGCAGGGTTGCGGCTCTCCATGAATTGAGTTTGTCATCCCTGGTCTAGTATTTGGGAAACTGGAGCCAGCGTAAAGAAGCATTACAAGTGAAGACATATTGCTAAATGTGACCCTGGACAACTAAACCATTCAGTTAAAATTTTATTTTTTATATATTTATTTCGATTTTAGAATCATTTGAAAGCAGAATATTAGCTTTCCGTTGACATATGGTTTGTGAGGTCAGGGCAATATGCAAAGCTTTGAAACTAGGGTGAATAAATGCTAGTAAATTGTATTTTTGGGTGAATTATCCATATAACAATGCATAAATGTACTAATCAAACATGTTGTAATATATTTATAGTTGCAAAAATTCTGAAAATATCTTAATAGACATGATTTTAGATAATAT
Organism: Danio rerio; assembly: GCF_052040795.2. NCBI lineage: Eukaryota > Metazoa > Chordata > Actinopteri > Cypriniformes > Danionidae > Danio > Danio rerio. Next base: position 9,036,993 of record NC_141030.1, on the reverse strand, counting down.
TCTAATGATTTCTGGCATATACAGTGCATCCGGAAAGTATTCATAGTGCTTCACTTTTTCCATATTTTTTTATGTTACAGCCTTATTCCAAAATGGATTACATTCATTTATTTTCTCCAAATTCTACACACAATACCCCCATAATGACAATGTGAATATTGTTGCAAATTTATTCAAAATAAAAAACCTGAAAAATCACCTTTGCTTAATACTTTGGTGATTCACCTTTGGCATTAAATACAGCCTCAAGTCATTTTGAATATGATGCCACAAGCTTGGCACACCTTTCTTTGAGAATTTTTGCCTATTCTTCTTTGCAGTACTTCTCAAGCTCTATCAGGTTGAAAGGGAAGCGACGGTGTACAGCCATTTTCAGATCTCTCCAGAGGTGTTTAATAGGATTTAGGTCTGGGCTCTGGCTGGGCCACTCAAGTACATTCACAGAGTTGTTGTGAAGCCACTCTATTGATATTTTGGCGCTGTGCTTTGAATCATTTTCCTGCTGGAAGATGAACCGTCACCCCAGTCTGAGGTTAAGAGCACTTTGAAGCAGGTTTTCATTCAGGATGTCTCTGTACATTGCTGCATTCATCTTCCCTATATTCTGACTAGTCTTCCAGTTCCTGCTGCTGAAAAACATCCCCACAGCATGATGCTGCCACCACCATGCTTCACTGTAGCGATGGTAATAGCCTGGTGATGAGCAGTGCCTGGTTTTCTCCAAACGTAACGCCTGTTATTCCCTCCAAAGAGTTCAATTTTAGTCTCATCAAACCAGAGAATTTTGTTTCTTATGGTCTGACAGTCCTACAGATGCCTTTAGGCAAATTCCGTCTGGCTCTTATACTATACAGGCCTGATTGGTGGATTGCTGCACAGCCGGTTGTCCTTCTGTAAGGTTCTAAGCTTAAATGGCAGACCAACTCTAGGAATATGGAGTCCACTGTGCTCATTGGAGCTTTCAGAGCAATCGAAATTTTTCTGTAACCTTCCCCAGCCTTGTGCTTTGAGACAATCCTGTCCCGGAGGTCTACAGACAATTACTTTGTCTTCATGCTTGGTTTGTGCTTTGACATGCACTGTCAACCCTGGGACCTTATATAGACAGGTGTATGCCTTTTCAAATCATGTACAATCAACTCAAAGCTGCTGAAACATCTCAAGAATGATCAGTAGAAACAGAACGTACCTCAGCTCAATTTAGAACTTCACGGCAAAGGCTGTGAATACTGATGTACGTGTGATTTTTCAGGTTTTTTATTTTTAATAAATTTGCAACATTTAAAAAAAAAATCTCTTCACATTGTCATTATGGAGCATTGTGTAAAGAATTTTAAGAAAATAAATGAATTTAATCCATTTTGGAACAAGGCTGTAACATAAATAAATGTGGAAAAAGTGAAGTGCTATAAATAATTTCCGTATACAATGTAAGAAAGTATCACTGGTAACATAAAAATAGTTCTGTGGTCCAGGGTCACAAATGAAAAATGTTAGCTTGAAATACTTACTTGTCAAGCAATAAAATGAAGTCAGCTTCTGTAAGGGAAAAAATAAATATTTGAACATACTACAACAAATCACATATTTAGACTCTGAAGTTTCCATGAAATTAAGGTTGTCATGAATTTTGAAACTGGAAACTACAGCAAATATAATGTTTGAAAGCTGATTTAACATTTGATCTTTTTTTTTTAGATTTTGTGCCAAGGTAATGTGTGTTGTGTTGAAAATAAATGAAAGTTCTTAGATATTTATTCATAAGTCAAAATTTGTCCTCACAGTTTGTGCAAATGGCCAATGGTGATGAACCTACCTTGCTTTTGAAGTGATTTGCAGTTTTTTTAATTGCTTCTGCATTCTTCTGACATTCCAGTAATCCATCAGTTTCACAAAGCAGACAGTCTACAGCATATGTGTTCTCTTGCTTGATAATTTTTTCACTGTCAGATATTATTTTATCTGGGTCAAACGTGATATGGAGCACCACAACGATGGCAAGTTTGGAAGCTGTAAGTCAGTTAAAAGTGGGTGGTTAAATGGAGAATTAAAATAAAAACATTTTTTGCACCTGTGAATTTTTAAGATTTTGGATTTTGGTTTCATAAAGTGTTTTTTTTTTTTCAGTCTAATGCACAGGTGTCAAACTCAGTTCCAAAAGGGCCGCAGCTCTGCACAGTTTAGTTCCAACCCTAATAAAACACACCTGATCAAACTAATTGAGTCCTTCAGACTTGTTTGAAACCTACAGGTATGTGTGTTGGAGCAGGGTTGGAACTAAACTGTGCAGGGCTTTGGCCCTCCAGGAATTGAGTTTGACACCCCTGATCTAATGTAAAGAGAAAACTACCAAAATACACATTTAAAAAGTTTCTAGACTAATGCTAACTCTAACACAAAAGAAGATAATTCGAAGAATGTTAGAAACCAGTAACCAATGACAAATATTAAGCCAGTGGTTACAGTTTTACAACATTTTCCAAAATAACTTTTTTGTGTGTATGTTCAACATAAGAGACTTAAACATGTTTGTGGTAAGTGAAGGGTGATTAAATGATCACAGAATCTTAGTTGTGGGTGAACCACCCCTTTAAATCAGTCTATAGATTTCAATTGCAGTATATGTTTAAAGGTTGTTTAAACGTTATATATATAGTCAAGATTGTATGCAACAGTATATACGGTTTATTATGTGCAACATTTTACACAAACGTGTTTCTTTCCATTTCTCACTGTTTGCAGTATTTTCTGAATTGTGTGGGTTAAAATAAATTCCTAAAATCCACTCTATAAAACAAGTTTTCTCTAATATTAACAAATATACAATTAAATAACCTGACTTAATCCAAAGTTCAGATTTTTGCTCTAGAAATGTATGCAAAATTGTGCATATTTAATCAATAAAATTTAGTATTTTAGAAAATTTGTGATACAAACAAAATGTTTGCACTTCTTACTGTAGTCAATCAATGGGGAAGCATCATGATTAATATTAGTAAATTTTTTACTCTGGTCTCCTGCAATACCTTGCCTTTTAATCATGTAATCATCTACCTTGTAAGTCACTTGTGATTTGATTAAGGTGCTTCATTGCAGCATCAATATCAGTTCCTGCTCGTGAAGTAATGGGGCAGAAGTACAATATGACATCACACTTCTTAACTGAAGAGGACTCTTTCAGGCCAGATGCTTTCTTATGAAGCATTCTCTTGAAATCGTCAACAGCACAATCCATTGTTTGTCCTGCATTCAAAAAAAATCAGAAAATTCAATTTTGCTACAATGAAGTAAAACAACAAATATAATTAATAGCGAAAATTAATTATTATCCTATTAAAAACTCAAACTTTCATTGCCATTATGAAAATTTTACTACAATTCAAACCAAACAAATATGGTTATTGTATTTAAACCATGGTACTCACAAATGGGACCAGTTTGCAAGGGTCTTTTGGCAAGCGCTAAAAACTGTATGGATCAAAGTTACTGATTTATCTTTAATGCCCATAATCGTTAAAATATTAAGCAAGTATCAAGTTTCGTGAAGGAAAATATTAGTAAATTTACCAAAGGAAATTTTAGTACATTTTCATTTACTAACCGATCTTTTTGTTAATAATGTGCATTGAAGATAATTTAGACCATTTTAAATGTAATTTTCTCAGTATTTTGATTGTTTTAATCCTCAGATTCCATTATGTATAAATCTCATTTTTTTTATTGACACTTGTGAGGGTCCAGAGTCACAAACTAATCATGGCTTCGCTACAATAACCATAGTTTAACTAAAAGAAACTAAAAGAAACTTGCATATTGAAAATGCTAATCAATATACCAAAGACCATGGTTCATTTTAATGAAGATAAAATGCTACTTTATTAAATAAATTAGTATATTTCCAATTGAATAAATAGTGCCCAAAAAGGACAAGTTAATCTGATTGCTAGCAATGAAACAAAAGGTGTATTTCATTTATTTCAAGTCAAATTTGCAATCCAATGTGTGAACATTCTTAGGAAATCATGCCTTATAGGCTACATTTACAGTAATGTCTTACATTTTAACACAATTTTTAAACAATGTTGCATACTTTTTCCCAGAGATGGGTCGCAGCTGGAAGTGCATGCGCTGCGTAAAAACTTGCTGGATAAGTTGGCGGTTCATTCCGCTGTGGCGACCCCGGATTAATAAAGGGACTAAGCCGACAAGAAAATGAATGAATGTTGCATACTTGCAAAAAAGATCCACATTCCAGGACTAAAAACATGTCAGAAGCTACTGTAAAGCTGAAATTAGAGTTCAAAATTGTTGCCCGCCTATATACAATTATTTAATTCAAGTTAAGTTATAACAACATTTATTATTCATTCATTCATTCATTTTCTTGTCGGCTTAGTCCCTTTATTAATCCGGTTTCGCCATAGCGGAATGAACCGCCAACTTATCCAGCACGTTTTTTACGCAGCGGATGCCCTTCCAGCCGCAACCCATCTCAGGGAAACATCCACACACACTCATTCACACACACACACACACACTCATACACTACGGACAATTTAGCCTAAATTCACCTATACCGCATGTCTTTTAAAACCCACACAAGCGCAGGGAGAACTCCACACAGAAATGCCAACTGAGCAGAGGCTCGAACCAGCGACCCAGCGACCTTCTTGCTGTGAGGCGACAGCACTACCTACTGCGCCACTACGTCACCCCAACATTTATTACATGAAAAAATATATAATATGTAATAAATCGCTTTGAGAAATAACTTATATTACAGTAAATGGGAAATAGGAATGCCATTCTTATTTGTTTGTTTTCTACTTAACTAATCATCCAAGAAAGATTTAAATGTTTTGTTGATTTGTAAATAACACCAGTCTAATGTGAACATAGCTAATTTGAAAGTTAAGTAGTTAATGTTTGTTGAATGAGGCACATATCATTTATTACACCTAAACATAACTACAGCATTTATGACCTGCTCCTATAGTTACACTTTAAATAACTCACTGACATATTTTTAGTGTGTGCTCTGTGAACTTTACACTGCAGTCTATCAGACTATCTTGTCAGTGTTTACGAGCAACAAGGAAGTAGCACATGCAGATGTGGTCTAACCTGCCTAGAAATGCACAAAATGTAGCAACGTGATTTTGTTGTAAAAAAAAAAAGCGTGATAAAAGACAAATGTTAATGCTAACGTTTATAACATAATTTTGTGCTAGCTAAAAGATTTTTGTTTAAAACGGCATGTATATGACGAAAATTATCATGCATGTGTGCAGTTTAAAGGTAGCAATTGCCATAGCAAAAACAACTAATTGTTTTCTCGGCTCATTGATAATGCATTTTACATCTCACAGACATTCACAAATCGTAGACTAACCCACAGGAAATCCTGTAAGTAAATGAAGAATGTATGTTACTCACCGTTTTCTTCTTCTTCTTCTTTTATAAAGGAGTCCGACGTCAGGACGAGCGGTGGATCACTGGGCAATGCATTCGTGATGCAAGCTTAACTTTCTTTCGCTTTCAGTTTTAAAACTACTGCAATAGGACTCCAAAAATAGCCGCAGTGGTATCAAATGACATAAAACTACATAATGGATAACTTTTAATCATTTAAAATAATTTTAATGATTATATTTCAGCTACTAGTGAGATATCTATATGCCACCAGAGCTAAATTTTTCAAAAGTAAAATTAGTTTTTTTTTTTTTTAAGTGAATGATCAAAAACTTAATGGTTGCTGATGAAATACATTCCTTCATATTTGAAGCCTATATAAAGCATATCACATCTAGATGGTATATAAGATCTGGTAAACAACAACAAAAGAATATCAAAGCAGTTTTGTATTAGAACAAACTATAAGGTCAAATATTTGTTGATTAAAGTGATTCTGTTTGTAACCATTAAAACAACCAATGTCTGTTTGTGGCAGCTGGTATTTTGCATACCTGTTGTTTTTTTGCTAAGTCAGTAGGCTACGCAATTGGTTCCATTTTAGGCTCTGGTAAACAGTATTTGGTAATCCTGAAATTTGATATTGGGATCAGAGTGGTCCATCATAAAAGTAAGATAGATCAGTTAATCCTGGATAGCAAAACATGGGTTTTCCAAATCTGGACCAATTTGATTCAGATGACATTTTTTGAAAAACTGGGCCCTGTGTTACTTATTTAATAAGAGAAACAAAAAAAGCAGAAACAGTGCTGGAGAATCATGACAAAAATAACAGCTCAACAACACATCAAGGCAACTTTGTGATAATATAATTTATATACCAATAATGAAATACAATATCTATCAAACTTTCTAGACGATCTGTGCAATACAAGACATTAATTTTAATAATTTTTGTTTCATTTCTACCAGTACTTTTGGCGCAACCTTATAGGCACATTGGTTAACAAACTGAATTGAATGCAAATTTAAAAAAAATACAACAACAGTTCATTTTAATAAGCAAATACATTGCAAAATAATAAGAGCACTAACACGCTGTCACATTTTACCCACACAGGATAATCCTTGTGCTTTAAATATAATAAATTACTATTGTTTTAATAATATGCACTGTGTTTACAAGATTTAAATCAGAAAAAATAATTATAGTGGTTAAGAGAGCTTAACGTGCAGCAATTTAAGAAAACACATGCAATTACAAAAAACACCAGCAAATTAAGAAAAGGGGTACATCCGTTTAACAGCACACATGCTGCAATTCCTTACAGCGCATACACATTTTAAAAAAAATGCACTGCATTTTCTTACAATGCAAACAAATTAATAAAATGTACTACATTGTCATAAAATACTTGCAAAATAGCTCAGAACACAATGGAAATGTTTTAAAAGGATCCTAAAATGTGACAGACCATTTAGGTTATGGTTATTTGGGCTAATAAAATGAACAAAGGGAATCTGGACGTTTAAATAAACAAACAAAAACTCACCTTTCAAAGATCACCTACAACTTCACTGAGCAATAGTCATGGCACAGCAGCGTTCGTCACGTTTTTGGGTCCCACGAAACATTTCTGTTGTGTTTTTTAAACATTTTTTAATGTGTCACACGGATGAAGATCTTTTCTTAATTTGCTGCTGTTTTTTGTAATTGTATTTTTTTTTATTGCAGCACGTTAAGCTCTCTCAGCCACCTTAAATAATACTTCAATTGAGCAAGTATACATTGAATTGCTGGTATATCTCTGTTCACTCTCTGATGTCCGTTGGACTTGCTGTCAGGCTGTTGGCGGTGTCTGATACTGACGCAACTTCACTTCCAGCAGAACACGGGCCTTCTGTTGGTAAAGACAGCTGGAACCCAAATCAAAACAAATTAATAACAGTACAAAAAATGTATCCATTATGCAGTCTCAGTAATCCTTGATGTTTACCATTTGTGGGAATGATCTGTGCTCAGCTTCGTTTTGCAGAATGAAGTCGGTCAGTAGTTTCCATGGTGGGCTGATCATCACATCACTGTCCTGACTCTCTGTACTGACCAGCAGTAGCGGCTCCTCTGAAACCTACAATGTTTAAAGAATGTGTCATTAGCCAGATCTCATTAACCAAATGAATGTTTTTTTAAGTTTTCAAAAAAAATAATAATAATTTCCATCAAGTTGTTAGAGAAGCTGACTGTAGTATTGGTAACCTTGTAACAGACAGTAAACAACTCACCATAGCAGAAACAGCTGATTAGTCTCATGAGTGTAATGCTCTCTATGTCAGAGTTTATTTGGGAAATGGGTTTCCATTCACATAAACCCCGTTTCTCATCAAAACCGCCACAAGTGAATGTTAAAACATGTTTTCAAACTAAGGGATTTTTTTTAAACTTCCATTTCTTGTTTGTGATTTGATACTTCAAATTTGCATCAAGACAGGGTGAAGGAAACACAGCTAATGCTAAAGCTGCAAACTGTAAGTGCAACTGCAGCTTTTTGCTTTTTGTTTCCATTGGTTTGTGTGTCGTGGTGTGTATAATCTAATGTTTTGCAGTGTATGTGGTGGTCAGTCTTTGCGCCGATGGAGTTGGAGGTACTTAATACTTTGATCGAAATAACAAATTCTACTGGAGAATGTCATCTGAACCAATAAATAATGTCCACCTTTTTGTTTTGACTAGCTGAGGATAAAAATGTATCACAAATTAGTCATGCTGTGTACCAATAGTGATCAAATTTAACAATTACCACTTAGCTTATATCACACCTCTTTATGCAAATTATTATTGATATATTTTGTTTTCAATCTGTTAGTGTTAAAGTCTGTGTGAAATTAAAAATGTTTATTTTCCTATCTAATATTGTTATTCTTTAATTAAATGTGATCTTCATTCAAAGTCTGATCTTCTGCTTCCATGTTTGTAGTGCTGGCTCTTCTCTGATTATGTCAGTTTGACAACTTACTTCAGTTTACTTTCAGTTTGTCAGTTTGACAACATTATGCTTAACCACACCCCTCTTATCTTTAGATTGCTTTGAGGCCAAATAAGCCCCGTCCCTACTCAATATTCCATTTCAGTTGGAAGTACATTGACATACTGAAATAAGTCTCAGCAACTTCCCATTCAACCGGATTTTAATTTCAACATTTGGATGACTTCATAATTTACTGTTACATTTAGTATCTGTATAGTCTAATTTCTAATTGATGTAACTTTTGAATATCATGGGAAATTGTTCATTTAAACAAATAAACAATCCAGGCTCATTCTGAAAATGAACCGCTATATACATTTCTGGAGAGCGCCAAATAGGTCCCAGGAGCTATGCTTTTCTTTTTTTGTGAATCCACCAGAGGCCGCTGTGTACACTTTTTGAGATCTCAAATTTTTCTCTCAAGTGCCATTCACGGCAGCTGTTCTTGCATAAATCCACCAGAAGCCACTGTCAACTGACTGACCCATCCAATGAACAACAGACCAACCATATTTTCATGTGAAAACCTACCAGTAGCAATGAAATTATAAAACATAAAGCATTATTACAAGCTCACCGTTGTGAATCAGGCTAGAGTAAGAATATAGTTTTGAACACTGACTGGTTATGTACTAAATAAATAAATAAAAAAAGTTACAGACTGCAGCTTTAAGTTTCAAAGTAAGTGCTACTAACCAGATGCCCCTCAAGCTGCTTCTGTGTGTGTCTCATGGTCAGACTTCTCTTCTTATCTTTGCATCTCTTGTTCTGGAACCAGACACGAATGACCCGAGGACTGAGGCCAGTCATTTCCACCAGCTGCTCTTTCATGAGAGCATCGGGTCTGGGATTTGCAGTGTAACAGGTCTGAAGCATGTGGAGCTGAGTCTCACTGAGAACCGTCCTGACGCGGGTCGCCCTCTCTGAACGCCTCTGCATTGAGGACCAGGACATTGTGGATTTGATCTCCTCTGTAGTAGTGTGACATAAAGAGAGAGTTTACTTTAAAACAACACACTGTAATTTCAAAATATACACTTTTTTTACTAACTGAAACCTGCTACATCCAAAGTGACTTGTATAATCCAACTAAAGGTCAATATGATGGTCAGTGCAGTGCCTGACTGCTGGATCTTTCCCCATCCCATATTCCTGTTTCTCTTCAAATGTACTTCTTGTAAGTATACTCACAAAAATAAATAATTAAAAAAGCTATTAACTTAAAGTAAAGCAAGCCTTTCCACATTCTTTTCTCATGCTTTCCACAGAGACAGATGAGTCTTCGCTTAGGTCCAGCTTCCAGCCTCTGGCGCCTAGTCTGCAGCTCTGCACAAGATGTTTCTCCAGAGGAGAAATAGTCGTGCCCAACTCAGCCTGTTTTCTCTCGAGATTTTTTAGCTTTTCACTTTCGCCAGTTGGTGAGTTTTTTCCTCGCTGCTGTTACCACTGGCTTGGATGGTTCGGGATCTGTAGAGCTACGCATCGATGGATTGCTCTTTATTTTTTGGACTCTCAGTAGTGAATATTAAACCACACTAAACTGAGCTAAACTGAACTGAACTTAAACTCTGAAAACTGAACTGGCACTATTTCAATTTACTATGATCTTCTATGTGAAGCTGCTTTGACACAATCTACATTGTAAAAGTGCTAAACAAGTAAATGTGAATTGAATTTAATTTAATGACAATCCTTGTTTACATGAATCTGTAACAATAGCATGTTTCCATCAACCTATTTTTATGCGCATGCATACTAATAACTTTGAATAGGATAAACTTTTTATCAGATTTTTAAATACATTTTTTAACTGAAAATAACATTATTTTAACAAAATTTACAAAAATATATGTCTTAGATTGGCATTAACAGACAAACCAGTGGACCGATGATGTTGATTATGAAAGTGGTTCAGTATTATTACCTCCCAGTACTGTCTTGAGCGTCTGCGCTCCCAAAGAGCCACCAAAAGAGCTCTCCTGCCACCAAAAGCCACCGCATGCACCCCAAAAAAGGATTATGGCTGTTATTTTTCAAAATGCTTATTTAAAGTGAGCTGAAGTTAACTGATTGACTTGTGCTGGAAGAACATAAAGGAATTGTGTGGAACCCAGCTTTTTTTACATTGTCTTCATTGTGTTTCATCTTCATCTTCCGAAATGTTTCACCGATTTATCAGAAATTAATCATTTCCTTTTCTTTTACTCATTGGATGTGTTTTATGTACAAATATTTTATGCGATATTCTAATTTTGTGCAAAATTCTAAAAAGCATTTTTGGATGGAAATGCTATGCTCGGTTTGCACTTTCACTGCAATTTAGTACCACTAAAAGTAGATGGGATTAATGCTATAGTTGCGCAGCTTCTAGTACCATGACTACCTGAAAACATTTTCACTTTTGGTCATCTCATCCTGCTCTCGCTAAAACAACTAATGAGAGGAACATCTGGATCTCTTCTACTGACTATGATGCTGCAATTTCAGTATCTTTTTTTCTGCGGTGTTATAAAAATGGTTTAGTCAAGGGGGATTAATAATACAGCAATGGCAGCTGCTGACTATGGAAATATAGCCGGTTTGGTGGCTCATGTTGCAACTCCAACAACACTAGTGATAATACCCTTTGACTAGTAGTTGATGATCAGTACTGTGTATTGTTTTGGTAATAACCCAAGTTGACACTATAAAAAAAGTCTCGCCCCCTTCTAACTCTGAGCAGTTCCTTTGTATTATTAGCACATCTTGCATGTATTGCCATTCTATGTGAAATTGCTAAATGCTTCTTCAAATTGAAGTTGTTTAGGACAAAAGCATCTGCTAAGACCCTTAAAAGTGAGCTGTACCGAATCAAACCACACTGTCATGCAGTGCAATAGTGTTTTAACAGCACAATGTTGACTAGGTTTATGCTAATGAACTTAAAAGGCTAGTAAAATTCCTTGTTATCTCTTCACAAGGAACATAATTTTCCATTAAAAAAACGAATTTTCCATTTTTTTTCCTAATCATGTTTAAAATATGTTGACAAGACAATACAGAATACAAAGTGACCAGTTTCAGACTTTTCTTAAATAACATGAAAATGAACTCTACAAACAGCTTACCAAAGTAGACATGAGGCTTTATCTCTGCAATATTTTAGCTTATTCAGACCAAACATGGTGTGTTTTATGACAACGATGACCAGCTCACAAACACTTCCATTGATCAAATTTTTCACCAAATTCAGACAATAGTGACAAAAAGTTATGGGATTTGAGTCGAACATTTTCAAATTACTGGATTAACTCATTTAAGGCATAGTGCTGAACTGCATCTGAAGTTGTATCTCTTCAAAACTTAAAACATATTCACATTAGACTTTATAGTGTTTTGAATTTCTTGATTACCCTATGAATGAACACTGAAGTGCCAGACGAGAAGCTTTTCGAAAAACATACACTCACCGGATGGATCGCCAGCCTCCTTCTGTTGGTTTATAGAAGCACTCATTAGTTTGTTATGATGATCGGTGCAAAGCAGTTGACCGTCCTGCAGTACATACTCATCTCCAGGAAGTAATGGACGGTTGCAGCCCTCGCATCGAAAACACTGGACGTGATAAATATTCACTTGAGAACGCATCACAAACTCTTTGCTTATGAAGGCTTTGTCGCATTTTGCACACTTGCTGGTGGATAATCTGCAGAACAAAGAGGATTTGTTGCGTAAAAAATAATACATCCACATCATTATTATTGTTAGGGTAATAATACTAACCATGACTAATATATTTAGACTACATTCAATAAAGTTTACGTTTTAAAATTTCATACAAAATTGTGTATTTATTAGCATGAACATCCAAATACATAAAAATCTATTTATTGCAGTATTTATTCATTTAACATTGTTAGTTAATGTTAATTTTGTATGATGTTAATGATGTATTAGTAAATGTTAAATTATGATTAATAAATGCTGTACAAAATTGTTCATAACTAGTTCATTTTAGCAAACACATTAAGTATCAAACATAGACCATTATTAAAAAAAACTATCAAAAATTATTTAACACAGTATGTTTTTTTAATTGTCAAAACACAATATATTATCAAAAGCTTGCCTGTTTTATTTCAGAAAAAAAGAAGAGAAAAAGAAATATTGTACATTATACAACTTCTCATATCATTGTATTTGTGAATTTAAATTACAGTTGTGTTGTAAAAAAATTTGAAAAAAAAAATGAAAACCGTCTTAGAAAACGTATAGAAAACAAGCTTATTTTTTTCTTTAAGGAACAGTAAATGATTTCATAACTGTTCATAGCGTTGAATAGGCTAACATTTATTAGTTATTGCAGTAAACCACCAAAAACGTAAGTAAATAAATAAAACTTTCTTTAACACCATGTGTATACTTCAAGTAGTAAAAGAAAAAGGTAAATAGTGTTTGTGAAAGTTATTCATTTATTGTAACAGGCTCCACTCACCTGCTGTAGTGTTCTCTGCAGAAGGTTTTGCCGTCTCTGATGAAGCAGGTGCAGGACTCGTCCAGAAACTGATGGCACTCCGCGCACTTCAGACACCGCGCGTGCCACTCCAGATCAGGGGAAACGCGCAAAATGAAGCGGTCCAGGATCTCAAGCCCACAACCCACGCAGAATGAAGACAGCTTGGTTCCTTTAAGAACAAGCACCACATTACACACGTCTAATATGCAAGTTGTAGCCATTAATGTCACTAGAAAATGCGAATTATAGCTTCTCATCAAACATTACAAAAACAACAATGACAACTTACTGTTTTGTTGCTCTCCCATGTCAGACAGAAGCATATATCGCTGTTATCTTCGATATTAGACACTGACGATTAAATAGAGATTTCTCTTGAACTGCACTTTTACAGGGTCACCAATGTGAGTCTGTCTCACTCTTTTTTATGTGTTTGATTTGATGTGGGTGCAGAAGAGCCAATCAGTATCCGCCTTAAGCACTGGACCATTGAGCTAATTACCGAAAACCCCGCCCTCAAACAGTTAGATACGGCCACAGCAGGTTTATCTCCTTCTGTATTTTTTATACATGAATCTATACGTTTGCTAAACGTTTTACCAGGCATTTCAATTTTTTTTTGTTGACTTTACACATGTTTATAACTGTGATTTTGCAGTCAATGTGTAAATGCATAAAAAAAAAATATTATTTTAAAACATTTTATTCAGCTCCTTCATGTGAACTACATTAGTGGGTTAACTGTAAATGGGAAGCACTACCTAATATTTTTTTACTTTCTTAGCTTGTGTGAATCCGTATATAACATTTTTTCCCAATTAACTTTACTTGTCTAGTATAATTGTGTGGTTTAGTTTTATTAATACATTGTATACATTTTCCAATATTGTATATTTTCAACAATAAAAGTATAGAAGTGTCAAATTAAAAAATAGACTTAAAAAACGATAAACAACTTAATAATAATCATCATCATAATAATAATAATCATAATACATTTTTTTAAATAAATAGCCTCATAATTTATTTATGTGATTTGTATATAAGATTAGAATTTATGTTAGCTTTTTGTAAGTGGTTTTATGTTTTAGAATAGAATTTAGCTTATTTTCATTCACCATTTGTAAAGGAAACGTACTGCAGGCTCTATGTGCCATTTACATATATTTCAATTAATAAAAACGAGTGCATGTTTTTACCAACACTAATATTGTTTTTTTTATGCATGCTTATAGTTGTGTAAATTGCTTCCTTTTCCTCATTTGTAAGTCGCTTTGGATAAAAGCGTCTGCTAAATGACTAAATGTAGTGAATAGTGTAAATACTAGTGAAATGTTGCTATACTGCACTGAAGGATAAATTCATAAATGGATTTTATCTAGTGTTGCAGCAGTCAAAATTAAAGCACATTGAACTGAACTATAAACTGAACTTATAAAAATAGCCAGACACAGTTTCAATTTAGCATAGCTTCTATGTTAAGCTGCTTTGACACAATCAACATTGTAAAAGCACTATATAGATTAATTGAATTGAATAAACTTCAGCACAAACACAATGCGTATCCAAACTTTTTTCTTTTTGTACACATTTACATAATACAGCTTAAATAACTGCAATACGTAATATATATATATATATATATATATATATATATATATATATATATATATATATATATATATATATATATATATATATATATATATATAATTTTTTTTTTTTTTTGAGGTGAGCTATTAGCAATAACCATAATATTGCTTAATGTTCAGTAATATTCATGTCAACATGTCAATATATAATGATTTGACTGCTTTGATCCAGTGACAATACAAACTAAATTTAGCTTGACTGATGAAACTGCATTCTGGAAAGATGCTTCAAAGCTGAACCAAAATTCACCACTAATTGAACTGGCAATACTGCTTTTAGGATTTGAACTTATTATTGATTTTTCTTATTTCATAATGCAGACGAATATCAAATAAAATAAAAGCAGAACAATACAAAATTGTTGCTATGAAAATACTACAAATAATAAGCATAACACTTATTATTCTGTCCCAACTAATTGTATAGTCCCAATAGTATAAGAACAGCAGAACGCAGTTTGGGTAACTTAAGTGACTTTACTGGCATTTAATTGTTCTTCTCAATATCTTTCCTTTTTTTGTACATATATTAAATTCAACCAGCAGTACAAGTTTACTAATGAAGGCTACATAGTATTTATGCAAATGTTATTAAGTGAATGAGGAAAATTTATTAAATGAGACCATTTGAATCGAATATTAGCAAAATTATCAGATTTATTACATCACCAGAATAACGTGTCAGCCATGAAGAAGTGTTTGTACAACAAAATACAGGCGGTATGAAACTGAGAATAATCAACCCTTGAATATTTACAAAAACAGAGCTTTAGTAGGCTAAAAATAGAGCACTTATAGTGACATTGTAACGTTTAAATCAGCCACAGAATTAAAACACATGTGTGTGTGTAGTACACATGGAAAATAAAAGTAAAACTAATCTGAATGCAGTATTTTAAATGTCGACTAGGTGGCGGATCAACACCACAAGTTGCTAGACGCGACTGCTCTGATAGTGATAGTCAGTTGCGAGGAGGAGGACGGGCCGTAAATGGCCCCCGCAGCTTGAGACCCCTGTTCTAAGACGTGTTCTAACATCTCTAGACATTAATATTAAATATATTTAAATTTCCACCAACTTTCCTCCAGTTATGGCAATACTGTTTTTTTGTATTCAAAACCACTGCAGTGTATTTGAATTTGAAAGTTGCGTTGCCGTGGTAACATTAGAACTTTGGAACACTGGAATATTGGAAGTAGCCTGCATTCCAGCAGACTGTTGTGAACATTTCTTCATGAACTGAAAGCTCAAGACACCACTGAGAAGAGACAACCAGTGTTTATCAGATATCAGTTGGCAGAATTGATTCAAATCTGATTGTGTTTGACCATCAAATCAGTATAAACATGTCAACTATTGCTCTCAGTTCTCCAGACACTTTTTCACCAACGGCCATGGAGCAGTCCTCATCTCAGGAACTCTTAATTGAGCTCAGCACAGCTTTGGCTGCAGGCCTGTGGTGGGCACAGGTAGAGGTCACATACCCCATTTCTGAAGAGCCTGACTATGGGGACAGCAACAAATGGCCAAGGTGGGAAATAATGGAGGCAGGAGATTTGTCATGGCCCTCACCGATAGTCTTCAATCATGCATCTGAGGAGGCTGAATCTCAGAGTTCAGCATCTTCAGATGCAATCCTGATGAGGATTGAGGAGCCGAGGCAGATCCATGAGTCAATGAACCAGGAGGTGCAACAGCAGGAGCCTCAAGTCACAGATAAACAGAGGTCCCCCATGGCTGTGAAGCCCATAGAGGAAGGACATACTGAGTCTTCACAGGCATCTGCAGTTCCAGCATCACTGCCTGTCTCCAGCAGCCAGACTGAACATGTGTCCTTCAGAATGTTTACTGCAAAATGTGCTTTGACCACAAGTTCTCTGCCAATGGACAAAAAGTTTAGTGACATCCTTATGGAGCGGAGGCAGAAGTGGAAGGAGGAGCTACGTAGACAGAAGCGGCAGCAGAGATCCCCAAATTCACCACAGGGAACACCTGTAACTGTAAGTTAACTTTCATTTCTGTCCATATAATTTAGACTTACTTAAAAATATATAGAATTTAATGTTTTCTGCGTGCTTATTTGAAATATGGATGATTAACATGGAGTTGAATTTTCATCAAGGTTGTGATAGGTTTGCTATTTGAAATTAGTTTTTGTTTTGATATTATTGTACTTTTGGTGTAAATTTTAGTTTAGTTGGTTTGATTAAAGATTTCGTTAGTTTTAGTTTTTATTTCGTGAACACATTTCTAATTTTATATATATTTAGTTTCAGTTTTAGTCATAATAGTTTATCAGAGTTTGCAGAATATGTCCAGTATTGAGCAAAGTTTAGTGTTTCCACAACTAACATTAACCCCTTGCAAAAATCTTACTCATAAGAATAAAAATATTGCTTGAACAGACACTGAACCCAAAAACACAACTTAAATTAATAAAAGTAAAAACTTCTTTATATCAAAAATAATGTAGTTCAACATGTCTGTTTTACCTTTTTTTTGGCAAATGAAGAAAAAATGAATCTGTTTATAGAAAATATGTTTTGCTATATATTAATGCACTTGACTGTTGTTTTTTAGCTCTAAAATCCTAATCTACAGGTGTTTTTGCATAAAATTAGTGATTCTTAATTCTGAAAATGATTATTATTTTGCTGTTTATTATTTTATTTCGGTTACACCCTGTAGATTTCAGTTCATGTTGTTAGTTTCTATTACTTTATTTCACTTTAACAAAAAATTTAGTTTTTTGGCCAATAGTTTTTTTCTTGGTTTTACTTTTTGTCCACTAAAATATCATTGATTTTCACTGTCACACTTGAAAATTATTACAAAAACAGTGAATGGTTAAACATTTTTTTTTATTCCATAGACTTCTCATTAAAAAAGCTACAACTACAACTGTTATTACATTTTCTACACTCGCCTATTGTAAGACTTTCTCAAACATAGTTCAATAAATTATAACTTTTAAAAATTAAAAGAAAATGGTAAAATTATTAGCGCAACACAGTGGCTAAGTGGTTAGCACAGTTGCCTCATAGCTAGAACATGGAGGAAGCCCAAGTAAACACAGAGAAAACATGCAAAACTCCACAAAGAAAAACATCCAGGGTCCGGTACTGAAACCAGCAACCTTCTTGCTCTGAGGCAACTATGCAAACCACTTAACTACTGTGCTGCTCCATTAAAAAACTATGGGATAAATAAAGTTAGTGATTCCTTATTTGTTCAAACACCAGACTTCAAACTACATTAATAAATTTAAATTCTTCTTCAAAAACATTGTTAAAAATAAACTTTTTTTAAAACATATTTGTCAACCAACCACATGCAAATAATTTAATGCAAATTTTCATTTAGAATTCTGATTATGTCTGTTTCTTCAACAGGACACTGCAGACGTGGACCATTCAGTTCCAGTGAAAAAAATCAAAACCAGTCATCAGCAGCTGTCGATTGACGATTTGTGCAGAAAATTTGCTGATTTATGTTTGTAGATTGTGTTTGTGTATTGTGCACATCTTAAATAAATATATTCCCATAAAAAATGTATGTAGTTTTGCTTGTTTAATTATAGAAAATTGAGGTGTGGAGAAACTAATAAAGTGCTTTGGGTGTATTTCAATACACAGTAATTCATTCATCAAGGGCAACACAAATTATTTTTGTTATTTGTTATAGTAATATATAATATATTCATTTTTGTAATTTTGTTTTAATGTTTTTGTAACCCACCGATCCTACTACACCCAGCTTGGACTGAGCTGGGGTCGAACGAGTGATTCTTTGCATGGGAGTTGGTTGCTCTAATAAGGAGGCTAAGGACCATGGCCTCTAGCGTCTGTCACTAGAGCACCTTCAGGTCAGAAGGAGTAAGTTTACCTGCATAGCACTTCGCTAGCTGGCCTCCGTTAAATTATAAAATGCTGGAATGGTTGGTGGTTCATTCTGCTGTGGTGACCCCTGATAAAAAGGGACAAAGCTAAAAGAAAATCAATGAACAAATAAAAATTCTCTATACATTTTTTTTCATTAGATGCCTATAAGCAGATTAAAAGGTAAAAACACAATTTACACCAAGCTAAAGGACAAATTTGTAAGAGAATGTGTTGACATTTTTTATGTCATGCAGATTACTGGTGAGTTGCACCAATGAAGATCAATTTAATAATTTAACAATTTTATCCTTTGTAATTTCACAATAATCTTGGATTAACTATAGCCTAATCTTGATGCATCATTAGTTTAAACTCAGGTTTAGATTATTAAGAGATTAACTTGAAACTTGCTATTTGGGAGGTATATATACAGTTCATCCGGAAAGTATTCATGCTTCACTTCTTCCACATTTTTTTATGTTACAGTCTTATTTCAAAATAGATTAAATTCATTTATTTCCTCAAAATTCTACACACAATACCCCATAATGACAATGTGAAAAATATATTTTTTAAATAGTTGGAAATGTATTAAAAATAAAAAAGCTGACAAATCACATGTACATCAGCAGCTTTTGCAGTAAAGCTCTAAATTAAACTCAGATAAATTCTGTTTCCTCTAATCTTTCTTGAAATGTTTCAGCAGCTTAATTGGAGTTCACCTGTGGTAAATTCAGTTGATTGGACATGATTTGAAAAGGCATACACCTGTCTAAAAGGTTCCAGGGTTGACAGTGCATGTCAAGGCACAAACCAAGCATAAAGACAAAGGAATTGTCTGTAGAACTCCAAGAGAGGATTGTCCCGACGCACAAGGCTGGGGAAGTTTACAGAAAAACATCTGCTGCACTGAAAGTTCCAATGAGCACAGTGGCCTCCATCATCTGTAAGTGGAAGATGTTTGGAACCACCAGGCCTCTTCCTAGAGCTGGCCGGCCATCTAAGCTGAGTGATCAGGAGAGAATGGCCTTAGTCAGGGAGGTGATCACTAACCCGATGGTCAACCTGTCTGAGCTCCAACGTTCTTCTGTGGAGAGAGAACCTTACAGAAGGACAACCATCTGTGCAGCAATCCACCAATCAGGCCTGTATGGTAGAGTGGCCAGACGGAAACCACTCCCCACCTGGAATTTGCTAAAAGGCATTTGAAAGACTCTCAAACCATTTATTCATTCATTTTTTTGTCAGCTTAGTCCTTTCATTAATCCAGGGTCGCCACAGCAGAATGGACCGCCAACTAATCCAGCAAGTTTTTACGCAGCGGATGCCCTTCCAGCCGCAACCCATCTCTGTGAAACATACACACACTCATACACTACGGACAATTTAGCCTACCCAATTCACCTGTCCCACATGTCTTTGGACTGTGGGGGAAACCGGAGCACCCGGAGGAAACCCATGCAAACGCAGGGAGAACATGCAAACTCCACACAGAAATACAAACTGAGCCGCGGATCGAATCAGCGACCTAGCGACCTTCTTGCTGTGAGGCGAACATGCTACCCACTGCGCCACTGCGTCGCCGACTCTCAAACCATAAGAAACACAATTCTCTGTTCTAATGAGACTAAAATTGAATTCTTTGTAGTGCATGTGGACAATGACCCAAAGCACTCCACCAAAATATTAATGCAGTGGCTTCACAACAACTCGGTAAACGTCCTTAAGTGGCCCAGCCGCAGCCCAGACCTAAATCCTATTGAACATCTCTGGAGAGATCTGAAAATGGCTGTACACCGTCACCTCCCATCCAACCTGATAGAGCATGAGAAGTACTGCAAAGACAGATGTGACAAGCTTGTGGCATCATATTCAAAAAGACTTGAGACTGTAATTGCTGCCAAAGGTGCATTAACAAAGTATTTAGCAAAGGCTGTGAATACTTATGTACATGTGATTTTTCAGGTTTTTTATTTTTAACAAATTTGCAACAATTTAAAAAAATCTTTTCACATTGTCATTATGGGGTATTGTGTGTAGAATTTTTAGGAAATAAATGCATTTTAACCATTTTGAAATAAGGCTGTAACATAAATAAATGTGGAAAAAGTGAAGCGCTATGAATACTTTCCGGATACACTGTAAACTCAAAATCAATCTGGAAAAAAGAGTTTCTCAAATAAAGGACTACAGCAAGAATATATAGCAAACATGCAAAAGATAATATGGTTACCTAAAACATAAGGTTTCAATCTATAATGGAGAGTGGTTCAATCATAATGTTTATAACATTCAATTCAGTTTAATGAATAATAATGTAATAATTATAGAAAAAGAGCTGAGAGTAACTAAATACACAAATATTCAATATAGGCCTATACATTTTGAATTAACTCTGATTTTTTTCATTCTGACAATCGAACTGATTAATTTCAGTAAGCAAGCCCCAGCCTTGTGAGGTTTTCACTCATCATAGCACATTACATTGTTACACTTGAACGACTGTTTTACACCGTATAGTAGCTTATTACTAAAATGGTGATACTACGACTACCAAAAATAACATGCTTACTGTAGGCCCACTACACTCTTACTATAAGAAATCCATGGTTACTTGTTAGACCATACATCTGATCAAAACTATAAATACAAATTTGTCACCCCCAGAAATAGAAACACGCGTGTTTTCTCTCAAACGTCCACGTTTACGTCACATTGCATGCGTCATTGCGTCATCAATCTCCGCCATATTGAATAAGGAAATAAGAGTGGAAGAGGAGGAACGTCCCGCCCGGATGCATGTAAACATCCACGTCAACAGAAAGGATATTAATGAAACGCTCATAAAGGCACGAGACAACACGAATATTGTCATTGTAGACTCTGACGGATGTATAATTAAAAGACTGCTGAACACGGTGGTGTTTTAGGCTCGTGCGAACAATGACTTCACTAACGCAGAGAAACTCGGGCCTGGTGCAGAGACGGACCGAGGCCTCGCGTAACGCCGCCGCCGCCGATAAGGAGAAAATCGACGGTGAGGATGAGTTCGAGTCTCGCCGCGGGGAGGAGGAGGACGAAGACAAGGGCGACTCCAAAGAGACACGGCTGACTTTGATGGAGGAAGTCTTGCTGCTCGGACTGAAGGATCGAGAGGTTTGACTTGTGTGGCTTTGCTAGTCGCCCGGAGCGTCAAGTTAACATGAGGACTAGATAAATCCTGTAATACCATAGAGATTAAGTGTGTTAAGAGCAGCTGTTCTTGGAGACCCTCGGTTTAGCATGCTATAAGGGTCCCAGTAACGTTAGGGGTTTGTTATTGAGATAAAGTTGTTTATTTACTCGCGTATTCGTTAAGTGACAACTTGTGACATGCGCTTGTGACTGTTTACCATGGTAACTTACTTGAATAATCAGTCTGAAATCGCATGCAAGTATGACTTCAAAACAGCATTAGTACTATTTATTTGTTATAATGTTGTACTTTGATAGTCATTGGCTGCTTATATGTATTCACTGTTTACAATTGGCAAAGAATACCTTTTTCTAAAATTATATTAATAAGTAGAAAGTCCAAATGTGCAAATGTAAAACCAACTTTACCTCCGTGTCAACATTTTTTTAATGACTAAAGGCAAAGATCTTTTAGAGTTAAAGTAAGTCTTCTGTCGTAATTGTGAATTATGTAACTCTTTACAACTTCCTTCCCGTTAAACATGCAAAACCGCATAGATACTTACATTAGGTTAAAGATCAAATCTATAGAGATGTTAAACTAAGCTAATGCAGTCTGGAACATATAGTACATTTTTTTAAGTTGTCTTAGAGTAGTTTGCACCAAAAATGCTAATTATGTATTAATTTACTCACCCCTTTGATGTTTTTTTCTTCTAGTAAACACAAATATGCTTTAAATAATGTTGGAAATCATATTAAAAGTAGAAAATAAGCAGTATCTCTTCTAAATAAAATAACTGTTGTATATCTTGTAAATAATATTTAAACAGTGCACTTTTCTAATCTTCTGTAAACAAATATTTTAATGTACATAATAATTTTATTGTAATATGATATATGCCATCTCAAGGCATCTCTGGTGCAGCTTTCAATCATCGTCAATGTAGTGCAAATGTAAATTTTTTGAGAGGTGCACAGGTAAAGGTAGGCGAGCTTGTGAAGGCTTCGCTGGACCATATCCATGCTTTAGCCACAGAAGTATAAATCACCCTTAACAGAGCGGGGGCACATGACTCCACATGAGGCAGTAAAAGTTATTGGAAAAAATTGACCTGGAAAAATTAGTTCAATTATAGGTTCTGATTGTCTATTTCGATTACTTTTTCATTAATCGCCCAGCCCTATGATCTGATATGATTTAGTTAAGATTTTTTAAACAAAATTCTCTGAAACTAGTTTAATGTAAAAAAAGCCCTTTAATTTTTCTTAAATGCTGCAGATCTTTTGCAAAATAATATATTTACGGTCATAACTCAATTGCTATTTACAAATTATATTAACAAATTGCAAAAAAATTATTATACTAACTAAAAAAGACATCAATAAAAACAAACTAAAACTGTGACTGTGCTGGGATTTTACATTTTTAAAAAGGAATATCAGCATATCACTGTTTTCTAGCATAAGGTGAGGTTTTTGCACATTTACAATGTCTCCTGCTGGTGAGAAAACTCTTTCACCGGGGACTGAGATGGCTGGTGTGGAGAGGTACGCCTTTCCTAAACCATAGAGCAGTGTGTACAGAGGTAGTCAATAGACCCTTTGCTCCAAGCGACTGACCACTGACATAAATACTAATCATTATAAAATGACTAATTATACTGTAGGATAGAGACAGGAGTTCAACATGATTATGAAGGTCAATAATAAATATTACTTGTATAATTAATTAGTATCAGTGTGCATTTAAGAAAAATCTTGAGCATTTTTAAATATTCAACAATTATAAGCAAATTACTTAATGATTTGAAAAGGAGAGGGTAAAAATAATTTTAATACCAGGTTCTGTAACAGCACAACTTTCTTTTTCAGTCTGAAAAACGTCTTCACACTTTCACGATGAAAACACTGATGCACTGTGTGATCTCTGTAGCACTCGTAGAAGCAAGCGGATCTACAAATAGTTATTAATAGTTTTATTTATTTATTTTTTGCATATGGACATCTGACTGTTGTTTATTTATTGTGCCAACGGTTGATGTGCATCATATTTGTTGTTCTGTTAGTGTAAGTAAACGTCTTTTTGCAGTATTTGCACACCTGCTAGTATATGGAAGCATGCCTTTTTTATATCAGCCATTATGACGGCAGTAAATGTTATCTGCGGATGTTATTTGCAGAACAGTAAATAACTCTTGTTTGTCTTGTGTAGGGTTACACATCATTCTGGAATGATTGCATATCGTCTGGTCTGAGAGGGTGTATGCTCATTGAGCTAGCCATAAGAGGACGCCTGCAACTGGAGGCTTCTGGCATGAGGAGAAAAAGCTTGCTGACCAGAAAGGTGCGTGTTTTGTTAACATAATTGCAGTGGTTATTGTGGCCATTTTGGTGATTTGATTCACATGTATGTGGTTTTGATTTGCTTTAATTCAGCATTGTTGAGTTGTCAATTATATTTCTTTTTGAAATGTTGCTTTTTGCGAACACGGAATCCATATTTAAATATAAAAGCTGATTTAAATGGCACCTATGGTGAAAAATCTACTTTTCAAGCTGTTTGGACAGACGTGTGTAGGTATAGTGTATAGACCATCATATTGGGGTGATATAAACACAGTCCTTTTTTTTCAATTTAACAATATAAATACGGTGGACCAATTGGAGCGTTTTTTTTTTTTTTAATCTACCGCAACTTGACATAGGAGTGCATTCCCCAAGCCTACTAATATTGATTGACATGCGCGCATCACCATTTCCTCAGCTTGTTGTTTCACGTCTGCCATTTTCTGCATGAGAGTCAAAGCGATGTCACTAAAGGAACACCCTTGCTCTACTTTTAGATATAAGGCTCATTGGGCTCAACACAAGATCAACATTCACCACATGATCGTTGTAACAGGGCTCGAGATGAACCCTTTTGCTTGGTAGCACCGGTGCTCCTGACTTAAAAAACTTAGGCGCATCAGCCAAAAGTTAGTCGCACCCACCAATTATGAGCACCGTTACTACAAGTTTTATACAAACAGATTTATTGCATTTGAAATCAACAGTAATCAAACTAACAAGCAAAAAAAAAAAAAAAAAAAAAAAAATATATATATATATATATATATATATATATATATATATATATATATGCAAGCGTGAGGAAAAGATATCTCAACGAAATCCCGTTATCCAAAGATAATACATTTTTATAATAGAACTGAGTGACCAAAAGATACACGGAGCGCTCACCAGCCCTGCACGCACTGCTTGAATGAATCTGTTAACGATATAACTCTGCTGTTCTCACAAGTGCTGTCTGATATTGCACTGATGCTTTTGACATACTGTACCTTATTATATGCATACATGTTAATAGCAATACCGGTCTTTATATGAGTAGCGATATTAATTGTGTACATGGTGTTCAATCTTACATATAGCTGCCCCTTGCACGGTAGATAGCATTTGGCGATTTATATGAAGGATTAAACAGAAGCTCTCGTGCTAAATGTGGCAAACAGTTACCTGAAAACTCCATCCCACTGACTTTTTATAGCGGACTTAAAGCCAACGAAAGTATTTTATCCACTCTTGGAAAAGTGTAGATGGTGGATTAAGATTCAGCACATGATCACTAGTAAGATGTGTCATTATTTGTAAATGGGTGGTTTCTAAAACAAAATCTGCCAGTGTTAGCTTCATTCTCATCTTAAGCACTTTAGTTTTTCGCGTAGTCATCCCAAGCAAGAAGGCAGTGATTGACAGCTGATATTAACCAATCATTCGCGTTCAGTGCTAGAGCAGTGGTGGGCCAATAAGAAGAGCGCGGAGGCGGGGCAAGCATTACAGACTTGGCTTTTACTGCAGCAAGTCGACATTACAACTGTTTTAAACCATTTGCGAGCGCTACGTTTCGCGTTTTAAGTGCAGACAAAGAGCTTAGAGATGCATTCTGCGTGTCTTCCGAATCCGCGCATGTGCTGAACATTTTGCAGTAAAAACTGGTCGCGCACAACAATTTTTAGCACTCGCACAAGTGCTCCCGAATATATTTTAAGGTCGCATAAATAAAATTTCAGGCGCATATGCGATCAAAATGGTCGCAATTTCGAGCCCTGTTGTAATCAGAATTATTGTTTAATTTAGTTTGTTTGTAGGTAGGTTTGCAAATGTGTACTTTTCATTGCGTCTACCCTAAATTTCAGCCGTTTTTTTTCGCGGTCACAGATGCTCCCTGTTCTTAACTAGGTGCAGCTGGAAAGTGCAAGCCTTCTGTCAGAGTACACACAACCGTGCTCCCAGCCGGTGGCTGTTCGCGGCGCCCAGCCATGAATCGGGACACTTCATATTTCTACCGTGCCACAGAGCGCCATTTGAATTCTTTTATTTTAAATAACATGCGAATGTGCGTGTCTGGTGTGCCATGTCGCGGCTCTGAGCGGCACATCCGGTGCCTCAGTCAAAGTTAATCCAGTGTGCGTGGTTATTAGTCTCGGTGTACAAGCTCAGAACTTTAAAGAGCCCCTATTGTGGGTTTTCAAAAATGAGCTTCCATGTAGTGTGTAACACAGATCTAAGTGAAGTGAAATATCCAGCTAAAGCTTAAATCTGAAAGTGGACAGTTTTTAAAACTATTGATTCATCTAAAAAAAAAAAAAAAAAAAAGAGTCGACTCGTAGTGGGTAGAATGAATCGTCTTTATAACGAGTCTTTAGCTGTTTCGGCGTGACTACAAAACATGGTTGTTATGGGCGCAAACCCGGGAAAATTTAAACCTGCGCCCCGCCCACTAACACAGCCGCGAAGACAAACAGATCCTGAAGTCATAAGTCAAGAAGACACTGTGCTTACCTGGATATTATTGAAAGTGTGAGGGGAAATAATTTATTCAGCAGTCTACACGCTTACAGTGGGCAATGGCAGCCTGCTACACTGAAAAAAATTATTCAAAGATGATTACTTGAATTTACTCAATTTTTTTACGTTTAGTGTTTGTAAACAATCTAATTGTGTTGAATTTAAACAAACAAATTTAGTTGAACATTATTCAATTTAATTTGTTTGTTTAAATTCAACACAAATAAATTGTTTGCAACAGTTCTGCATGCAACACGCTGGTAATCACTACAACCCCCTGGCTGGGGATGGGATCTTTGGGCAAAGCAGAGTACAGGTAAGCCCTGAGAACATATAACACTTCAAGCAAGAGGTGCCACAGCAATAAGTTACAGCTGAGTTACAGCTAAGAAGGGAGAAAAGCTCGGTCACAGAAATCCCGCTCAGTAAATGATGTGCATACTATTGGTTTCATTTTCACTGCTAAGTGCCGTTCAAAATTAAATGCATATTATAAGACCATGAAAGTGTTTTTTGACCTTGCATGCATATCAGTATGTTGTTGGAGACCCATATAACCGAAATATGACCCTTTTTCATGTATAATATGGGCTCTTTAAACTAGCAGTTGGCTGTAAAACTGTACAATGACACAAATGATTTTGTACTCTCTGCTTGGTCTGTGTCCGAGTCGTACATGTACGGCTGAATTCTGAGCCTCTCACCCATGTAGCTTAGTTTCTCTCTGTCTGCCTCCTGTTACGTTGGGCAGGAAGTCTAAACTTATTTTCATGTGAAGCAACACACCCCTAAAACAGCGACCTGTGTACATGCCCACAACGTGACACTTTTGAACTCTTTATAATAAAAAAATCTGAACTGTGTTTTAAACTGAACCTAAACTGGCACACTCAGAAGAACCAAAAATATTAATATTAAATCTTTAAAAAGGGGTAAACTATGTGCCCTTTAAACTATCATACTCTATACATTAGGAAAAAAAAGTTAAATTGGTTTTAGTTTAAATCGCAACGCATCATCCCTGACTTATTTGCATTGGTTAAAGCGATTCATGTGCTATACTTTTGTTGTTTAGAAGTGACCAATATTTTATATGTAGATTGATTTGGCAGACTTTAGTCTAATCTGTTTATCAAGAACGATTTGTCATCGTTGCTGTATGACCATGACATGTCAGTGGTAAAGTTTGTCATCTATGTTAGAAAGTCATGCAAACACATTAATCTGGCTGCTTGAGTGGGCTAGTGAACAATAAAATTATAGCCCAATAACACTGTGTAAAATATGCATGTTGCTAATCTATTGATTGTTGACATTAAATGTGCCTTCTGTAGAAATTTAACTTCAACATGTTTATTTGTTGGAAACAGTAACTATAAAGGCAGTGTCATGATGGGTAAACTAAATGTATGCCAGTACATTTGTATGCTCAAATGCTGAGTTTTTCTTTTAGCAGAGTGTGGTACACTTTACTTTTTAAAAAAATGTTTTTAATTTTTTTTTTTACTTTTTTATTATAACTGATTTAATGCTTTAAAGGGAAATCTTTGATTGTAATGTTCTGTTATTTGTTTAGCTAACTATAAAAGGTAAAGCTTTCCAAAACAAATAGCAAATCTGCATTGCAATAATAGTAGCTTGTGAGGGAGTGGTAATAACACAGTTTTTTATTAGCTAGATTGAAAAATTGAGCAAAGCTTGACGGTTAAATAAAAAGGGTATTTTTATGTTTCATCATATTGCATCTAATCACATTGTGTTGAATCAAATCGAAATCAGATTGTACTTGATCATGATTGGGTGAATCATATTGTATCATATTGGTAGCTGCTTCATATTTATCTTTATTGTACTGTATCGTTGGCTATGAATCAAGATGCATATTGCATTGGTCTCAGTTCTGAGATGCTCATCCTTAATAGGGTTTGGCTGATAGATGATGCCATCGTCCATCGCCAATGGCCAATAGACAACTAGACACAGACACAAGTGGTGCTCACTGCAGAGCCACACACACACACAGCCACGCGCATCTCTTAGAGCTCCAGAGACAAAGAGTACTCCACGTCTTTATCAAGGTTGTACCCTGCATCGCGTCTTACTTGGTTGTTAAACGTGATATTCTGACATCCTAAGTCTCCCGGAAGTTTCGGGAGTCTCTAT
This sequence comes from Danio rerio, assembly GCF_052040795.2. Lineage (NCBI taxonomy): Eukaryota > Metazoa > Chordata > Actinopteri > Cypriniformes > Danionidae > Danio > Danio rerio. Next base: position 9,008,338 of record NC_141030.1, on the reverse strand, counting down.
GCATTTGCCAAACTTACAATGCCTGGCTACGAACAAGTGATAACAAATAGATATCATACGATGCCAAATTTCTCAACATCGCCCAACCCTTATCCTTAATGTTCATGAAATGCACATTTACATTAACAGTAGAGTTTGTTTAACATGGAATTACAAACACTGAAAGAGGATATCTTAAATTTGCATCTATAATGCTCACATGTTTGGCAAGTCCGGCAGTTCAACTATTATTTATATAGCATCATCACTTATGTATGTAACACTTTGTACAGTAGATTGCAGCTTTGCTGTATTAGAAATGCAGAACAGTGTTGCTTTCAAGTACAATTTCACTTCCATAAAGCAGCTTATTAGTATTTCTTTTTTCTCACAAACACCTGTCTTTTCACAGACTAATCAAATGAAAGGAACCAGAAAAGATTTCCTTGTCAAAAAAGTCGGAACGTCAATCACACCTACCGATCATATTTCAGGGTGTTGACTAGCCAAAGCAATCTTTTTAAAAAACCTCTGCTTAGGCCGGCAAACACTGAATTGTCAAAGTGCTGTGAACTCTGATTTGGCCTGATTTTCTCACTTCATTTTGTTTATTGATTTCACTTAAATTCCACAATTAAGGTTAAATGCAAAATCAACTAAAGTGAATTGTTTGCTAATTTTGTCACATATTTTGACATTTCAACAAAGTCTGAGTAGGAAAATTAATATGCTAATAGACTAATAGCTAATAACTAATAGATCACAACTGTAAAGGTATATGGGTGAAAGTATAACTAAACTTTATCAGCTGTGTCTCATATTTGATACATATCAGCAAAATGATATCCTTTTGTATTATGGTCACACTTGAGTTTGAGCATGCAAATTTCTGTTGTACGGCCCAGTGAAAAGGGGCAGGATTAATCAAGATGTTTAGACATGTGAAAAAGCGAGCGATTGGTCCATTTTTTTACATTTATGTCCACACGAGTCATGTTTTGATCTTTGATTGGTACCATGCAGTCATGTGATGCTATTTCGCAGGTCAGGGTTCACCCAAGTGGGAAGCCAATACGGAAGTAACTGAAACTGCAATTCATCAAAATTCCGCTAGTCCTGGCTCCATAATCGATCAAATTTCAATTGAGCCCACTGTTAGAATGGCCAACTTTACAGCAAAAAAAACGGTGTTTACAGCCTGGTACAAAACGATTTTGGTTCATACAGGTAATATTACCCTTTATGACAACTGTGAGGGAGGTGAATTTTTTTCATCCGTTTCCTTTATATTAGGCTATATTTAGTTTGCATAATTAAGAGCTTGGCCACTTAAGTGACAGCTAGGTCTCGCTGGTCGTCATCACTTCACCTCAGCTGACTCCGGCAGATTAGCCACTGAACTCGGCATATACATCATATTTTTGTGTTGTTTTATGTGGCTTTACACAGTCAGTTGCCTTTTGGACTTACAATTTTCAGATGATATAGTGTACAGCCAAGCACATGTGGTCAGAATACAAACAAGTCACAGGTAATAAAGTATTAAGCGTTTTCCCAAAGTGGCGTCTGTCTAAGCCAGTTCCAAGCAAAATGCCAGCAGGTGTCTGTAGCTCTGCTCATTCTCTGCCTCTTTGCCCTTGTTTGGTATCCTGCTGTGGGTGCGATGACACGTGAACAAAATGGCGAGGGTTGGCCACTCCTGCTTGTGGCTTCTTTTGCAGTGTTCAGAAACCTATGGGTGACGTCACGCGTACTACGTCCATATATTTTTTCAGTCTATCGGTTCACCAAGCCTCAACTTTGCCACGCAGTGAACTGTGAAACTTTTCGCACAAGCTTGCGTTTCTGGTCTGACGCATTCGTGTACATATGAATAGAGATCTATGGGCCGAAAAAAAAGTCCAGTGTGACTGCGGCTTTAGTGGGACAAATTATTGTGTGGTTCTTGTAATCAAATTGTTGAACTTCGCTCTTTCAGCAGAAGCAAACATCTACGATAGACCTGTGTAATCAACGGCAACACAGTAAATCATATGTGAGATCCAGAACTCAGCTGCTGGACACAAGCAGAAGTGAATATTTCTTTATAGGCCTTAAGTGGGCATTTATTAACACATTAGAGCTAATAAGAAACATAAGAAAGCAATATAACAATACTGATAAACTTGTGCTGTATATTGCTAGAAACAGAATGTGTTTTCTTACTAGGTCTTCATTGTTCTTGGATAGTCTTGGCTAGTATTCACATAAATGATTTGTGTTCAACAAAACAAAAAGCAATCAAGCAAAAAGACAGTGCATAGATTATCTACTGTTTGTATTCTTATTGTAATTTGGTTCTGTTATTGTTTTTTTTTTGTGTAAAATAAGCAAGCTTCATGTATTTAGTTTTCTTAGTGTTGTGTATATTTATTGTGCATGCAGCAAAATGCATGATGTGTTACATTTGATATAGTAAATGTTTTTGTTATTGGAGATGTTCTGCAAATGTGTGCTGTTTAGATCACTAATATAACATTAAATTTGGATCTTGACTCTTTGAACCTGTTTTTTCTCTTCAGGTATTGTGTAAATCGGATGCCCCAACAGGAGACATGCTGCTGGATGAGGCACTGAAACATGTTAAAGAAACTCAACCTCCAGAGACAGTCCAGAGCTGGGTTGAGTTGTTAAGTGGTGAGTTATCAACATGCCTGACATACATGTAGATTATTTTTGTTTTTCTAAGGGAGTTTACATTTTCAAATCTGAATAAGGTTTTTATTTTGAAAAGTATCCCAATTCAGGATCTTCACAGTTTGTTCAAAGTTTTTTGAGACTGTGCTCGCTGCAGAGCCATTTGAGCAGAGCTGAGCTCCAGCGAGGGGGAACATGAGCTCTCACTCATCCTCCTATAAGCTGTTTTAATGCGTACACCAACCCCACCCCTAACCCTACCCCCAGTGACATCACTTGTAGATGAAGTGCAAGAAAGGAGGAGCGAGAGTTCAAGCTCCCCCTCGCTGGAGCTCAGCTCTGCCCAAATCGCTCTGCAGCAAGCACCACTTGAGTTTTTTAGTTGTTTTGGCAAGTTTGGATGTGGATGTGTTTGCATTCATTTTACTTTGTGATCTGATGCTTTCAAAGTGAACACAGTATTTAAGGAAGACCTAAAATGTGATGCTTGTTTTATCCACCGAAAAGAAACCGAAATGTAATAAGTTGGCAGCAAATGCTAAAATAGTGGTAAAATTAATGAACATTTTGTACTTTTGCTACTGGACCCATGCACCCAGCACTTGGGCGAGCTGGAAAATTAAGATGAATATTTGGCATTATACAAAACTAGAGTACAATTTTGATGTCAAGTTGACTTTTAA